>NC_083584.1:61637389-61717389 GCF_027579695.1 Neoarius graeffei
AAGAACAGTTCAGAGAACTCACTGAAAGCCCAAAGATTGCCATGACATTCATATCCAAGTCACTGTATGTAAACTTCTGACCACAACTGTAAATTACACGCTGTTTTTTTATCCATTTATCATTACATGAAATGTTGCAGAGGTTAGTTCCTGTTATTATAAAGTTATAACAGTCATCCCCTCAACAACCTTCAGCTTCATAAGAAGTAGGTTGTGTTACCAATAAAACATAAATGAAGACTTTCATGTGGTGGAAAACTTCCTGTAACAAAGCACTAAAAGTGGAGACTCCTTCCATAAATGTTCAATAAACATCAATTAACAGAAAACCTCACCATCCCAACAACTGTCTTTGTTAAATAACAATGCATTTTTTTTAGTTTATTATTCTTTTTAATGTTTAGTATTAGTGTTAGAACACACAGTACGTCCATCAGTAGAAATCCCTGGGTAAACTGTTACTACAGAAACGGTAACATTAGAACGAGCGCATTAATATAAATAAACCTGCGATGTGGAATTACTCTGAACCTCCTGTCAGACCTGCTGTTATGGAGAATTAATCAACACCTCCTGACCAATCAGATTCGAGAATGTGGTGTAAATGAACTCGGAACAGATTAAAGACATATTCATGTATACTCATAGTCTATTTTCATACAAGAGCACGGCCCGCCTTTTAAATGATGACATAAATGAGAAAGATGTAATCGTGTGGTGCTGTGTAAAACTGCCGAGGGAGCATGTTCTCTGTGGTTCAGCTGACTGACCTGTGAAGAATCGGGGGGGGGGAGCATAGGAAAAGGAAAAGCATTCCTTTTTAAAACTCATAAAACTCTTTAACACCTTATTATAATCCTGTACGTGTTCCAGATTATACAGACAGATACATGGGTATGTACAGAAAAACAGAAAAAGGGCTCTGAGCCACTGACTTATGCAGTGCCTTGCAAAAGTATTCATCCTTGGTGTTTGTCCTGTTTTGTTGCATTACAAGCTGGAATTAAAATGGATTTTTGGGGAGTTAGCACCATTTGATTTACACACACAATAACAATAATTAAGACACAAACAATAATTAAGATGAAAAAACAGAAATCTGGAGTGTGCATAAGTATTCTCACTCTCCCCCCCCAAGTTAATACATTGTAGAGCCACCTTTCACTACAATTACAGCTGCAAGTCTCTTGGGGTATGTCTCTATTACTTGAGCACATCTAGCCACTGGGATTGTTGCCCATTCCTCAAGGCAAAACTGCTCCAACTCCTTCGAGTTAGATGGGTTGCGTTGGTGTACAGCAATCTTCAAGTTATGCCACAGATTCTCAATTGGATTGAGGTCTGGGCTTTGATTAGGCCATTCCAAGACATTTAAATGTTTCCCTTTAAACCCCTCCAGTGTAGCTTTAGCAGTATGTTTAGGCTCATTGTCCTGCTGGAACGTGAACCTTCATCCCAGTCTCAAACCTCTGGCTGACTCAAACAGGTTTTCCTCCAGAATTGCTCTGTATTTAGTGCCATCCATCTTTCCTTCAGTCCTGACCAGCTTTCCCGTCCCTGCAGATGAAAAACATCCCCACAGCATGATGCTGCCACCACCATGCTTCACTGTAGGAATGGTGTTCTCAGGGTGTTGGGTTTGTGCCACACATGGCATTTCCCATGATGGCCAAAAAGATCAATTTTAGTCTCATTTCACCAGAGAATCTTCTTCCATGTGTTTGGTGAGTCTGCCACATGCTGTTGGGCAAACTCCAAACGTGTTTTCTTAAGCAGTGGCCATATTTTTTTCTGTCCACTCTTCCATAAAGCCCCACTCTGTGGAGTGTACGGCTTAAAGTGGTCCTATGGACAGATACTCCCATCTCCACTGTGGATCTTTGCAGCTCTTTCAGTGTTATCTCTGCTGTCTTTGTTGCATCTCTGATTAATGCCCTCCTTGCCTGGTCTGTAAGTTTTGGTGGGCGGGGCCTTCTCTTGTCAGGTTTGTAGTGGTGCCATATTCTTTCCATTTTGCTATAATGGATTTAATGGTGCTCTGTGGGATAGTCAAAGTTTGGGATATTTTTTATAACCCCACCCTGATCTATACTTCTCCACAACTTTGTCTCTGACCTGTTTGGAGGCTCCTTGGTTTTCATGTTGCTTGCTTAGCAGTGTTGCAGAGTCAGGGTCCTTCCAGAACAGGTTGATTTATACAGACATCATGTGACAGATCATGTGACACTTTGATTGCACACAGGTGGATCTTAATCAACTAATTACGTGACCTATGAAGTGAACTGGTTGGACCAGCTCTTATTTAGGGGTTTCATATGAAAGGGGATGAATACTTATGCACACTTCAGATTTCTGTTTTTTTCATCTTAATTATTGTTTGTGTCACAATAAAACAACAATGTGCACCTTTAAAGTGGTAGGCATGTTGTGTAAATCAAATGGTGCTAAGCCTCCAAAAATCCATTTTAATTCCAACTTGTAATGCGACAAAACAGGACAAACACCAAGGGGGGTGAATACTTTTGCAAGGCACTGTACATATTTATTTGCATATAGGGCAGGGAAGTGATATCTGATCACAAGTGGTCACTCGAGATGCATGTGGAGATGCAGTCTAATGCCAGATGTGATCAGATGTCCTTACAGCTGTCTACTAGTAGTCTGATCACGCAGGACGTGTGTTAATGCTAGGTATGAACAGAGCCCGTGTGTGCCACTTCATAATTACAATAATTACAGGTATGTTATTTGTTCCAGTCCTTACATCAGGGCTAATATACACCTCAAGCGTACATGTAATATATAACTAGCCACAGCTGTTACGTCACTAAAAATATGCTTGAACTAGAATTCGCTCAATAGAACCAGATAATCTGAAGATTGAAATTTGTTGAATAATCATTTTTCTGAATACAGTAATCCCACTGAGGAGAAATATTTGCTACATTTGCCTAAATGCTGTATTTCTTACTTGCTCAGATATAATTTTTGCACTGTGGTTTGTACAGAAAAATATAAAATCAAGAAAAACTGCTTTCAGATAAATAAGTGAATAATAAGTTGATGATTTGGTCTTAGGAGTGTATCACTTGTTTGTTCATTCCTGTTTTGGAGCATTTAAGTGCACAGATATACCCGTCCCTACAACCTGTGGTTGGTAGAAGAGAGCAACTGGACTTGCTTGAAAAGTCTTGAAGACGTTTCGCCTCTCGTCCGAAAGGCATCCTCAGTTCTGTCTGTCTAACAGGGAGTATCAAGTATTTATCCTCTCATGGATCATCATAGAATCCGAATCAGAATGCTGATGGCTGCATTGTAGGTGGCTGATGACACCCACCTCTGTTCAGTGATGGTCGTTCCAGGTTGACAAAAATGAACGATCCTCTCTGGCTAAGATGTCTGCCAGTTTTCTGGAAGTCCTCTCATACTCCCGCACCAGTCGAAGGGAACTCATCCCAAAGTGCGTAGAAACATATCTGTGAAGATACTCAGTCATCCAGGTACATAGTAATCTATGTACCTGGATGACTGAGTATCTTCACAGATACCGTCCCTACAACCTTCTGTTAGAAGTCAGTAATCTATGGAATCAATTTTCTGCCAAAATGTTCATACAATACTTTTGAAATATCAAACAAAAACGACAACTCAAAATACAAAAAAACAAAAAAAAGGTCAATTTTTTTAGACTGGCAAACAAATTATTCGTGTAATCGTGCAAAATACTGTTTGACGAGTGACCGATCCATTGACGGTAAACAAGGATCGAGTGGACTTCAGTGGCGACTATGATATTGAATTTACACTTTGTTGAATTAATTCAATATCATAGTCGTCACTGAAGTCCACTCGATCCTTGTTTACCGTCAATGGATCGGTCACTCGTCAAACAGTCCGCCAGAATCCGAGTAGGGAATGGCTGAGCGTAGCTGTCAGTCAAACACAAGTTACCCAATGGGAATGCATTCCTGGACAGCCCACCCACACGTCAAGTTTGTGCCAAAACTGCAAGCAAAAAGTCAGGGAGCGCAAACGAGAAAGCTGGAATTGCAACCAAAATAAATTACGTCAAACAAAACTGAGAAAGACGCGGAACAAAAATAAAAGGTTTCTGAAGAGTAATAGACTGATATTTTGCACGATTACACGAATAATTTGTTTGCCAGTCTAAAAAATTGACTTTTTTTTGTATTTTGATTTGTCGTTTTTGTTTGATATTTCAAAAGTATTGTATGAACATTTTGGCACAAAATTGATTCCATAGTAATCAGGGATCAGGGGCTTGGATTGGGATTTGTCAGGAGGAGAAGTGAGGGACGAGGTGGTAGAGCTGTGCAGTTCCTAAATTTTCCACCTCGGGTTTGGGTTTTTTTTGAGGAAAAAAAAACCTCAGGTCGGTTTTTATTTCAGAACAAAAAAGCATGTGGCAAACTTTGCTCAATGGTATAAAATAAAATTATAATAAGTGAAAATAAAGTATCTCACATTAAACAGATAACAAACCTACAGAAACAGCGAAACTTGCTGGAAGTAAGGAACAAAAACAAGCAAACTTGAACAAAAATTATGCAAAATTCAACTAACTCAGCAGTCAACACGACTGGTTTAAATCAAGTTCAACTATGATGCATCATGTCCATATCTCATATCGTATATACAGTGGATATAAAAAGTCCACACACCCCACTAAAATGATCGTTTTTTCTGATGTAAAAAAATGAGACCACGATAAATAATTTCAAAACTTTTCCCACCTTTAATGTGACCTATAACCTGTACAATTCAATTGAAAAACAAATCCGTTTGGGGGAAAGCATAAAAAATAAAAAAAACATACAATAAACTGGTTGCATAAGTGTGCACACCCTTAAACTAATGCTTTGTTGAAGCAGCTTTTGATTTAATTACAGCATTCAGTCTGTTTGGGTTGGAGTCGATCAGCCTGCCGCATCTAGACTTGGCAATATTTGCCCACTCTTCCTTGCAAAAGCGCTCCGAATCTGTCAGATTATGAGGGCGTCTCTTGTGCACAGCCCTCTTCAGGTCACCCCACAGATTTTCACTTGGGTTTAGGTCTGGGCTCTGGCTGGGCCGTTCCAAAACTTTTTTGGGGTCATTGCCGTGCTGAAAGATGAAATTCCTCTTCATCTTCAGCGTTCTAGCAGACACCTGAAGGTTTTGGGCCAAAATTGACTGGTATTTAGAACTGTTCATAATTCCCTCCAGCTTGACTAAAGCCCCTGTTCCAGCTGAAGAAAAACAACCCCAAAACATGATGCTGCCACCACCATGCTTCACCGTGGGTATGGGGTTCTTTTGGTGATGCGCAGTGTTGTTTTTGCGCCAAACATACCTTCTGGAAGTGTGGCCAAAAAGTTCAACCTTGGTTTCATCAGACCAGAACACATTTTCCCACATGCTTTTGGGAGAGTTGATGTATTTTTTTTTTTTTTTGCAAAATCTAGCCGGGCCTGGATGTTTTTCTTTGACCCTATGGAGAAATACATAGAGTCTGACATATGGAGAATACGGGAGATTGTAGTCACATGTCGTACACAACCAGTACTTGCCAGAAATCCCTGCAGCTCCTTCAGTGTTGCTGTCGGCCTCTCGGCAGCCTCCCTGACCAGTTTTCGTCTTGTCTTTTCATCAATTTTGGAGGGGCGTCCAGTTCTTGGTAACGTCACTGTTGTCCCGTATTTTCTCCACTTCTTGATGCCTGTCTTCACTGTGCTCCATGGTATATCTAATGCCGTGGAAATGTTTTTGATCCCTCTGATGCTTTGTAAGCTCTCTGTGAACCCTGGCTTTTGCTGGAGGAGGCAACTGAGTAAATGTCTGAACTTTATTTGGGGTTAATCAGAGTCATTTTAGTTGATGGCAGGTGTGAACCCAAAAAGACTGAACGCTGTAATTAAATCAAAAGGTGCTTCAACAAAGTATTAGTGTAAGGGTGTGCACACTTATGCAACCAGCTTATTGTACATTTTTTATTTTTTTTATGTTTTTCCCCCGAACAGATGTGTTTGTTTTTCAATTGAATTGTACAGGTTATAGGTCACATTAACGGTGGGAAAAGTTTTGAAATTATTTATCATGGTCTCATTTTTTTTACATCAGAAAAGCCGATCATTTTAACGGGGTGTGTAGACTTTTTATAGCCATTGTATAATCAACAAAATAAAAACATATTACTGTAAAAATAATGTTTCTTGCATTAAACAGACAAAAAAAAAAAGCCAGAATGGCTAAACTTGTAGGATAATAAACAAAAAAATTTAAAAAATTGAAAATGATGCAACAAAATCAAATCAACAAATCTGGTCTGATGAGATAATCAGGCCTTGTGAGTGAGACTACAGATGTTCAGCTTTGTATCAAGTGCAACAATATCCATCACATATCAGTGTTAGTCAGACAGTCATTGTTTTAAATTGTGTCCAAGAAACACAAGCTGCTCTGCGATGGCTGGCTCCAGGCAAGAGACCGTCTCTGATTTAGGACCAACTATAATATTATTTGACAGTGGGCACATAGGAAAGTGTAAAGTATAAAGTATAAAGTTTCTGTCAGTATGTTTATCATGCTTGTATGATAAAAAACTCACGAAGATCTCATCTCATTATCTGTAGCCGCTTTATCCTGTTCTACAGGGTCGCAGGCAAGCTGGAGCCTATCCCAGCTGACTATGGGCGAAAGGCGGGGTTCACCCTGGACAAGTCGCCAGGTCATCACAGGGCTGACACATAGACACAGACAACCATTCACACTCACATTCACACCTACGCTCAATTTAGAGTCACCAGTTAACCTAACCTGCATGTCTTTGGACTGTGGGGGAAACCGGAGCACCCGGAGGAAACCCACGCGGACACGGGGAGAACATGCAAACTCCACACAGAAAGGCCCTCGCCGGCCACGGGGCTCGAACCCGGACCTTCTTGCTGTGAGGCGACAGCACTAACCACTACACCACCGTGCCGCCCCCAAAGCTCGTAGTATTTTGCTTCAATTCAAGCCTCGTTTCGAAGTCTGACCAATAAGAACGCTACATTTTTGGCGGTAAATTTGATTTTCTCGATTTAACTTCCATATATGGAAAGCGTGTGCCGGGCACGCCCTGAGAAACCTGATCGTCAACAAAAATGTCCACAGAAATGCACAAAATTACTTCACAAAACAACAAAATTTCACAAAATTTTAGTATAAAATTAGTATACTAGTATAAAATTTATAGGCTGTGTTTGGGGATTTATGGTCGTGTTTTTTGAGAACTGGCCGTGTAAAACACGGCTGCACGGCTGGCTAGCTAAGCCTATGTCCTACAGGCAGTTTTTGGTGCAAAAACGATGGCTGGAGCTGTACCGTAAATTGATCAAACCAATGACAGGCTCAATGTCTGGTATATCTCTTAAAACAATTGTTAACTCACCTTTCGTGATCTTTTTGAAGTTTGAGATTAAGTTAATTTGCGTAACTCGGCATACGCCATCTTGTGTTTGCTTTGAATATGTTTTCTTAGGTTTTTCATATTTCCATATTCAGTACTAATGATCTTCTGGCATATTGTGCAAACTGCACAGTTCTGTTTCTTGTCTTCTTTTTTTTTAATATTTCCAGACAGAGCTTCTGTCTTGAGTGTCTTCTTGCGTTTGGGCGGCACGGTGGTGTAACTGGTTAGCACGGTCGCCTCACAGCAAGAAGGTTCTGGGGTCGAGCCCCGTGGCTGGCGAGGGCCTTTCTGTGCAGAGTTTGCATGTTCTCCCTGTGTCTGCGTGGGTTTCCTCTGGGTGCTCCGGTTTCCCCCACAGTCCAAAGACATGCGGTTAGGTTAATATGGGACGGCCTTGAGCGAGGCACCTAACTCCCGACTGCTCCCAGGGCGCTGTTAGCATGGCTGCCCATTGCTCTGGGTATGTGTGTGTGCTCATTGCTCACTGCTTCAGATGGGTTAAATGCAGAGAGGAATTTCACAAGCGTGTGATGAATAAAGTTGTGCTTGCTTTGTTAGTGTTATCCTTGCCGGACATTTCGAATTTTCGCTACCACATAAGAACACACGAGGACCGAGACTTCCGGTATTTTTGCACATGCTCAGTTATGATTTTCAGTGGTTAAAAAAAGAACTGAACCAACCCGAATTTTCGGTTAACCGCACAGCTCTACTAGGTGGTGTGGTGTATCGTGCAGAATGTACCTCGTCCCCGTGCTCGTCCACTACAGAGATGTAGTTCAGCCTGGTCGTGTTCGGATACGAGAGCAGAACATCATACCACACAAGCTCAGCCGAGTCAAGCCCAAACTCTAGCCACTCCTCCCGAATCTGTTCAGCCAGTTGTAGGTTCTGTTCCGTTCCTGCCAAGTGGGGCAGACGTGTGAACTTCCTGTTCAGCAGAAAGAAGGGAGCTGATTGGCTGATCTACTATAGCGAAGGTCAGTGTGAATATGTGTGTACGTACCTAAGATACTGTCTGATGTTGCCTGCATGGATTTCATCCAAGAACTCCGGCAGGAAGTCATGCGTCTGCTGTTCATGCTGTGTGTCAGCAGGTCTCACAAACAAACCTAAGATGAAAACACAGTTTAAACTGCTGGACTTCTGGACTGTCAGAGACATCTGCACTCCCCTGCTTTAACACTCACAGATGTGTATCATGTGTATCACAGAAGCTGCATACAAGGGTCCAAACATCAGAGCCCGTCTGTTACCAAGAACTGTTTCATGTCGTTCAACAAGAGTCTAAAACACCATTTGGTCGGTGCGGGTCACTAAATACGCCTTTCATCCCCTGTAGATATTTCAAAAACTGTATATGTTCATCAGGCAGCATGGTAGTGTAGTGGTTATAACTGTCGTCTCACAGCAAGAAGGTTTTGGGTTTGAGCATCACCACTGAGAGGGCCTTTCTGTGTAGAGTTTGCATGTTCTCCCCGTGTCTGTGTGGGTTTTCTCCAGGTTCCTCCCACAGTCCAAAGACATGCAGGTTCGGTAAAATCCCCAACCACTTGGGTTGTACAAGCCAGTGCATACTTAGTGCCAGTCCCAAGCCTGGATAGATTGAGGAGGGTTGTGTCAGGAAGGGCATCCGGCGTAAAAACCTATGCCAAGCCAAATATACCGTATGCATCATGATGATCCACTGTAGCAACCCTTAACAGGAGCAGCCGAAAAGAGAAGACTGTACGTTTTTATTTACACACATTATATTGGATTCCAAAGTCGATAAAACTCTTTAGGTCTTTTTTTTTTAAAGATATTTTTTGGGGCTTTTTCACCTTTTATTGGATAGGACAGCATAGAGACAGGACAGGAAATGATTGGGAGAGAGAGACGGGGAGGGATCAGGAAATGACCTCGGGTCGGAATCGAACCCAGGTCCCCGGATTTATGGTATGGCGCCTTAGCCACCTGAGCTACGATGCCCCCACTCTTTAGGTCTTTAAATTAAAACTTTGCTGATTATTAGTGAAGGGCCGCCTGAAGCCGAGGCTCCAAAGCACGGATCGAGTAGAAGGGGGCGTGTCAGACGAAGCCCTGCTATCATTGAGCAGAAGACCATGTGTGTGAGAAAAGGAACTACCTCAATCCCAACACAGTCAAACCATTCTGTTCCTAAAAAAAAAAACCAAAACAGTAAAGGTTCCTGTAAATGTTACTCCGTGGTGGTTACGGCTGCAGCAGAACTCCCAGCCCATCACACACACACACATTACCCTCTTTATGTTTATGGATACCTTTTTATTGTGCAGACCAGGCCCGCTGACAGGGGGGGACAAACGGGTATGTTGTCCCGGGCCCAGGAATGGGGAGGGCCCAGAACTGGGCTCTCATGAAGTTGCGATTAAATTATTTTATTTCATTTCAAAATGTGTTGATTTGGGGGAGAAATGTGCTATATTTGCATTCAATAAATGATTTCTAGATCTTTTGCCTTTATTGTCTTTGAAAAAGGCGTCAAGAACCCCCTACCACCCCTAATGCAAAAATGGTTTGGTCTGACTCTTTGATTAAGGGGAAAAAAACCACATCGTTCGATCATAGCGCTTCGACAATCAGCGTGCGTGCCATTTGCCAACATGCACAAGTCAGGAGCACAGAAAAGAAAAGAGAAAAAGAGAGGAAGAAACCAAGAGACTCAGGGGCTCACTGCATAAATATTTTAAAAAAGATTGGGATGATGCAGCAGGTACTAGCAAAGGCAGTGGGGCAGCTGAGCCAGGTAAGACACAGCCAACTTTTTCCAGCCCCGTAAAGTAACCCCAACCAAGGCACGCGCGGCACGCAATTCATGTTACAAACGAGGGGAGAGCAAGTCACACTGAACACCATATCAAACGCACAGGGCATTGAATCATTTCATAACCACAACGGCTTAATAACATCGTGTTTCATATATCTGATTGAAGCTAAGAATATTCACATTAGCCCGCAATCATATCCCGCCGTTTCTCGAGTGCTGTGTTCTTCTCTGCTTTTCACACTGGACAGTACGCACGCACAGTGTACTATGTTCGCCCCCAGCCCTGCCCGAAATCCCCCGTCCATCGCTGCTCCTTCAAGAGCACCCCAATCGCGTGATTATAGTAGACTATCCATGAGTTTAGGAATACCTTTTTGAATACCTGTCATTTAAGGGTTGGAGTGAGTAGAGACTGGGATAAGAGAGGTGGGTGTGTGTGTGGGTTGGCCCAGGGGGGGGTTGTTAGGGGGGGCCCATTCAGAGCATTTTGTCCCCGGCCCAGCCAAAGCTGTCAGCGGCCCTGGTGCAGACACAAATATACTGAGCATGAATTCATACAAAGAGACTGTGTGTGTGTGTGAGAGAGAGAGAGAATAAGAAGAGTAGACACCAAATAACAAGAATGCACATAAAAAACTTATTAGAGTTATTATTATGGGCCTTTTCCACTACCCTTTTTCAGCTCACTTCAGCCCAACACGGCTCGCGTTTCGACTACCTCAGAGCAGCACGACTCAGCTCGCTTCAGCCCTGCTCAGCCCCCAAAACTCACACGGTTTTGGAGTGGGGCTGAAGCGAGCCAAACCGAGCCGAGTGGGGCTAGGGGCGTGAGCAGACACTCCCCTGTGCACTGATTGGTGAGGAGGAGTGTCCTCACACGCCCACACACGTCCCGTGAGCACGCTGGGATTTAACCACCATCTGTAAACCCGGAAGAAGAAGAATTACGACAAATTATGCGCCTCGCCTCATCTATACGCTCTTGCCAGTATCTGTTGGCGTTGTCGGTGACAACAAGCCACAGCACCAAGACCAGCAACACTAACGACTCCATGTCCTCCAGGTTTATTGTTTACTCTCCAGGTCGTGAGACTACCGCTTAAAAGGTCACTGATGTCACTGTTTACGCCGCCTAACGACATCACGTGACGTCCACCCACTTTCACTAACTCCACCCAATGTGTCCACCCACTTCCAGCCAGCACGGTTCAGCGCGGTTGTAGTCGAAATGCAACCCCAACAGCCCCACTCAGCTCGACTCAGCCCAACTCAGCACCGCACGGCTCAGCCCGACTCAGCCGCATTGGTAGTGGAAAAGCCCCATTATTATTATTACAGTTATTTTGAAATGGAACATTATGCAAATTATATGCCCAGCAAACACAAAAACGTTTATATAACGTTGTATAAACGTTTGGCTAACGTTTCAGAAACGTTACAAAATAACGTTTATAAAACGAAAATTTGTGGACAATTTTTTCGTTTTATAAACGTTTGAAAAAACGTTATATAAACGTTTGAAAAACATTCTGGAAACCATCATACAACTTTCTGGAAACGTTTCAGAAACGTTTTTTAAAACACTGTATAAACGTTTCTTAAAACCATTTAAAAACAATAGTAAAACGTTTCTTTAATGTTTTAGAAACGTTATTAGAAACATGTTAATACCTGTTAAACTTATAACAACACATTTTTGTTATTGCACTTAAGTTTACTTCATTCCTCTTTGCAAGTTCAACAAAACCGATTTGAGAGCAGTTTTTTTACATAGACAATATTCACATTTACATATAAAGCCCTCATGAACAGCAAAAATGATAAAGATACTCTTGAAAAGTAGACTGCGAGCCTTCGATGAAGGAGATTTTCTAAGATAACTTCTAAGTGGACCCGGCCTTCTCGATCTTGTCCCACCAGCAACACGCTCAAAATGGCGCTACTTCCGGTCCCTGCGCCTGCGCAAAGATGTAGGTCGCGCAGGCGCAGGGCGAACAAAATGCCAGGGCCAAAAGGGCGTGTATTTTAGCAAATATAAAACGATGAATGGTCGTCTATCCAAATTATTCAAACCATACTTGATAATTACGAGACTAGAGCCACACATTTAATGATTTATCTATCTATCTAGATCTATACATCTAAAAAATATTTAGCTAGATCGAAGGGTTTTTTTTCAACGTTTATTAAACGTTTATACAACCACTTATTTTCCATAAAATTATTCCCATGTTTTTTGATACTTTTTAAAAACGTCATCATGTAGTGTTTATAATCACACAATTAATTGTAGAAATTTTAATATTATCTGTTTTAGCCAGAAGTCGCCGAATATGTATAACGTTTTATAAATGTTTCATAAACGTTGTGAATGAAACGTTTTAAAGAGAACGTTTATAAAACGTCAATAAAACGTTACTCATTTACTGATTATTTTGATAATTGTAATACAATCATTATGACATCTTAATATCTAAAAATACCAAGAGATGATAAAAAATGTGCCACGGGTCAGCAAATATGACTTTATTAAATTTTCACCAACGTTTCATAAACGTTTCATAAACGTTTAAAAAAACCTAACCTTAATGCAACCCAAATGAAACGTTTTATAAACGTTTTGTGTTTGCTGGGTGCAAAGTGGTGGAACACTGATGTGATGTAGTCACGTGGTTTTCTGCTAAATGGTACGCGCCTCGAAGAGGGGCTTCATCTGGCCACGCCCCCTTCTAGTGGATACACGCTTCGGAGCCTCATTTGGCCCTCATTACTGATCAGATTCATTAGTTTTGTTCTGCAGTTAATGATAAGAAAGCAAGCTGGTTGGGGTTAAAGGTCTCTCTCGCTCTTACACACACACACACATACACACACACTGGGGCTCATGAAGCTGAACAGCCAGCCACTGAACCCGATACCGTTATTCTTGACTCGTGCTGCATGAGCCACCCGCTGTCTGTCTGTCTCTCTCACACACACACACACACACCACATAAGCACATGTGCAAGCTTACCGATGATCAAGCCCACGGTGAGCCACGGCAGCCAGGGCACGAGCATCTTCTTCACTCCCACTGAAGTGCGCGCGAGAAAGTTTGTGAGAGAGAAAAGTCCACACGGCACACACACACACACGTTTGGACTCTGGGTTTAGGGGGTGTGAGACAGCGAGACATAATAGCATGCTTGTTTGCATACTAGCACGTGATTGGAGGATATGCAGCGTGAGGAATGCAATGTAAATAAATAATATTATTTATTTAAAATCATTGACAAACCAAACCGGGACAACATATGGCGGATAAAAAGAAAGGGGGGGGAGAAAGAAAGAGGTGCTTTATGAAATGAAACATGTTTAACCCTTTGATGCAAAACATGGGTCAAAAGTGACCCGGCTGAGTTTTTATCTTCTATATCTTTGCAATAAATTAATTCCATCATTCAGTATTCAAGGTATTCCATTTCACTGTGGATTCTCCTATGATCAGTGTCCATCTTTCTCAGCTCTTCTGCTGATCTTTTAACTTATCCACGTCAGTAACTGTTGGAACCCCCATGTTGACAGACGGAGAAGGCTGCTGACTCACTGTCACCTGAAGTAGAGATGTTCAAAGCATTCAACACGATATTTTAGCTTAGCTTTAGCGTGATCGGTGACACGAATGAAATTCTTCCTCCAATTCATCGCAACATCGCAGTCAATAACTCATCCCCTCTGAGACCAGTGTCTTCTTCCAGAACATTGATTAGAGTTGTTTTGGGTTTCCCAATGTTTCTTTTTGCATCTGGAGTCCATTAAAGAACACGACCGGCAGCTTCTTCGTGTCTCGCCACATGACCAGCTAATGTTAGTCTGCGTTGTCGAATGACGGCAGAAAGGCGAGGATAGTTACCATATAGTGAGTTGTTGGTGGTGTGCGATTGCCAAGAGGCATTTTGGACCTTTCTCAACATGCGAGTGTATGTTCCATCAAGCTTTCTCCTTAGAGACTTGGTTAATGTCCAGGATTCTGCACCATAAAGAAGAATTGACTCTACGGTTGCCTTGAACAGTCTCATTTTGGTTGATTTTCTAATTGGTGAGAGCCAGACTTTTGACAATGAGTGCAGCGCACCCCACGCTTTACCGATCTTAGTGTCAATGTCGTGGGCTGTATTGATGTGGCCCCCAAGATATAGGAATTCGTCTACCTGTGGGTGTTAGCAGACAGAAGTCATTTTGACTGAAAAAACTTACTGAAGCCAGAGGCTGAGGGTGCGCAGCAGCCGAACGAGCCGGCAACACCGGCAAGGCGCGAAGCAGCGCCTTGGGCTTATAGCCCAAGGTGCGCGGAGCGCGGGGAGGGTGCGGGAGGGGGTATTCCCCTCCCGCAAGGGGGGTCTGGGGGATCACCCCCAGAAAATTTTTGAAAATACAGTGCTCTGAGGTGCTTTCTGAGCCCATTTTGCAAGGTTATAAATGAAAAATAACAGTGAGTATTCAAGACATAATATGGTCTATATATACAAAATAATTTTAATGGTTGGACCACAATTTTAAATTCAAATACAGGTAAATATCACACTAGATAATAGCTAGCTATTGTACCACACAACAGCCTACATAGTGATGGTAGCAAATCAACTTTCTTCTTTACTATTTGCAGAAGAAATATTTCAAATATTCATAGAACACTATTTTAAGACTGTTCAGCAATGTTTAACTAGTTTATCAAATGCTGGAAATTTTCTTTTTACATGTGTGAATACCACTAAATGTAGGTAAACCATTGCCACATACTAGATCACCTTTTCCATTACTACATACAGTAAAAGAATTATTCCAAAATTCATAGAACACTATTTTCAGTTTTATCAAATGCTGAAAACAATTTTTTTACATGTGTATACCACTAAATGTAGGTAAACTATTGTCACATACTAGATGATGTCTAGATCACCTTTTCCATTACTTCCATTACTTTCATACTATGAAGTAATGGAAAAGGTGATCTAGACATCATCTAGTATTTGGATTTCAGCGACAGTGCACAACATGCGAACACACCCGAGATGGAGCTTTACGGCATACTAATCATGAACAACTACTACGGAAAGCTTATAGTGCCAAACCAAAAAACGTTTATATACTGGTGGGTAATTTGAAAGCTAAAAAAAAAAAAAAAACAGAATATTGGCATTTTATTTTTGACGGAAATCCGTATTTCCGTCCAGGTACTAACACCCATGCGTCTACCTTGTCGATTTCCTGCCCATCTACTGAATTAACTGGCTCCTGCAATGACGGAGCCAATATACGATATTTACAAGCACTTTTTTACCGACTGATTTCTCAATGTCCACAGAAAAGGCTTTATGGATTTCTTTAAACTTTGGTTTAGTTAGTTTTGACACTTCTTTGAAGGTTTTAGGGAGATTTAAATTCAAAAGATTACTGCCAGTGTGCGACGCTGTGTTGTTTTAGTTTGTTTATAGTTTGGTTACCCACCCAAGGGGCAAAGCATTATGGGTAACGCGAAAGCAGTCAATATAACCTACTAAGAAAGAAAGAAAGAAAGAAAGAAAGAAAGAAAATCTGGCAGAAAAAGAATTCAAAGAAGAAAATCTGGATTCAAGAAAAAATAATGAATAACGAAATGAATAAGAGAATGACGAGTGAAAGAAAGTTGGAAAAAAGAACAAGTACATAAAAGAAAGAAGAAGAAGAAAAAAATGTTTGAATTAAAAAAGAAAATAAATGAAGAATCCAGAGAAAGAAAGAAAGAAAGAAAGAAAGAAAAGACAAAAATAAAATTTGGTTTCAATAAAACGTTTAAAAATGAATAAACAAAGTAAGACAAAGAAAGAAAGCTAGAATGGGGGAGTAAGAAGAACAAATGCATAAAAAATAAAGGAATAAGGGAAAGACTGAGGGTGTCTGTACGTAAAGTGATTAGGGGAAGTGTGCAAGTGTGCACTGAGAACAGGAGTGAAGTGGAGCTGAGATGAAACGAAAGAGCCCTCAGTCCTCTTTAGGGAGCGAGTGTTAAGTGCCCTTCAGAGAGGCCTGGGATTAGGGGCGTGTCTTATTGAGGACGAGAGCAGGTCACTGAAATACCCAGCACACTGCAATTTGAACACAGCCATGAGTCAGAAAACACACTTCAATCAGAGACACTGTAATCACTGTAGTGTGTGTGTGTGTGTGTGTGTGTGTGTGGTTAGCTCTGGGTCAGCTGACAATTTACAACAAGTGCCCACTTGTAAAGAGAGGACGTAAAGACAGAAGAGGGAGGGAAAGAGCAGACGAAAAGAGAGGGAGTGGGGGGAAGTAAAGAGAAAAGGGGAGTAGGATAAGTGTGGGCAAGAGAAACGAATGGAGGGATAAATGAAAAGAAAAGAAAAAAATAGAAAAGGAGAGTACAAAGGAATGGAATGGAGAAAAAGAGGGCTGATAATGGAACAAGGGAGGAAGACAAGAGAAGTGAGGAAGTGAAAGAAAGGTAAAAAAAGGGGGAAATTAAAAAAAGAAAAGATAAGGGAGAGATATGAACAGAAGAGAAGAAAAAGAGAAGGAAAGAGTGAAAAAAGAGACGACAGATAAATTTACCGTATGCTGTGCAAGGACGCTGTAAACATCAGGAATAAAACAAGCACCAATAGGACACCTGTAATCCCAGGAACTGACGAATCAGAGCGAAGGAAGCAATCGTTAATCACTGGCTCCGCCCCAAACACCACAATTCATGTCGACTTCCACGTTCTTACTACATGTGTGATGTGTGACTCACTTGTGGTCAGAATGAAGACACGGGGATCCTGCAACAACACACACACACACACACACACACACACACACATTATTAAACCTTAACTTAAAAGACACAGCTCTGTGATCATACTCGTGTGTGTGTGTGTGTTACCTGGCCCTGGTAATGTACTACATTGAGGTCAGGAAACTCGTTTGAGAACCACTGTGCAACACACACACACACACACCTCACTGGGAGTGTCATCGTGTCACCAGAGCAACATGTTTTTTGCTTTCATTACGACAGAAAGTGTAACATCACATAACACAACTGTTAGAGCCATTTTTATATTTAACTGAAAATTCATATTTGCATAGTAAGAGATGTAAAATAGATATAGATTGCATATATGTACATTTAGAATTAATATTTCCATTAATGGGGCGGCACGGTGGTGTAGTGGTTAGCGCTGTCGCCTCACAGCAAGAAGGTCCGGGTTCGAGCCCCGTGGCCGGCGAGGGCCTTTCTGTGCGGAGTTTGCATGTTCTCCCCGTGTCCGCGTGGGTTTCCTCCGGGTGCTCCGGTTTCCCCCACAGTCCAAAGACATGCAGGTTAGGTTAACTGGTGACTCTAAATTGACCGTAGGTGTGAATGTGAGTGTGAATGGTTGTCTGTGTCTATGTGTCAGCCCTGTGATGACCTGGCGACTTGTCCAGGGTGTACCCCGCCTTTCGCCCGTAGTCAGCTGGGATAGGCTCCAGCTTGCCTGTGACCCTGTAGAACAGGATAAAGCGGCTACAGATAATGAGATGAGATGAGATTTCCATTAATACTTTTTGTTATAATATTTCTGGTTAATTTGTAGAATAAGAAGAATAAGAATATAAATGCATCTTAGTAATGTTAAGAATTCATTTAGTAATGTAAGAACGTAGTTATTACGAAGCTGTGATGCAATTTGACTTGCTGCGGAAGTAGTATAAAAGTGTGATTACGCATTAAAGACGACAGAACAGAAGCCTCGAGCCAAGGAGCACCACAGTCTTTGGACCGGCACCATCGGCACCGTGCCTTGCTGCAGCACGTCAGATTTAGAAGTTAGGAATTCATCTTTTGTTTTGTATGATTTAAAGTTTTAGTAAAGATACAGACAACTCAGAAAAGGTAGTCTGGCTAACACGACTTCAAAGCTCTGCGAGCATTTGGTCTGGCAAAGATATTAAGCCCAGCCGTTTCCCAAAGGCGTGGTTGACCCGCCTCCCTGAAATGCCTCAGTTTGCTACTGGTCGAATCCAGAAAAGGCTGTGACGAAGCTTAAACCAATCACATCACTCTTTCCTCTGACGTATGTGACGCGACGGAAACTGCTTGAGTAACAGGAAGAAGATAAATACCTCCAGGGCTGCTCTTTGCTCCGTTTTCAATGAGAACTTCCCGTTGAATGCTTTCAATACAGCATCTACCGCTGTGTCAAAGGCTTGCCGCTGCTCCATGTTCGTAATGTTTCTAGTGAATGAAGCGCTTCCGGCATAGATTCTGCAAACAATCTATGGCTTCCGGTCGCAGTTCTACTACGTCCCTGCCTTGAACACGCCTCTACCCAGGGCCGTTGGAGATGCTTAAAGTTGATTGGCTCCCGATTTTTCGGGAGCTTGGAAGAGCTGGAGATAGCTTGCCTTGCCACACTAAGCTCGCAACAGGCCCTCGTGTTGCGTCACACTTAGGATGGGCGGGCCAAGGCTACAGAAAAGCTGCATTCAAGACTTTTTATTTCTGTTGTGTGCTGCGTCTGAAAGAACTTCGAGGTTCAAGGCTAATGAGAGCAAACCTGCACTCACAACAACAAGCGCATCAATATAAACCTTGGATTTTGCGTGAACCAGTCACGAACCTGTGCTGTTATAAAACTTAGCTAGCTATAGTTACTTAGGAAACAGTTTGTCATAGTTACTGTATGTTCAGCAGCAGAACTTTCACCGCTGCTAGTTCCAAACACACCCCCTGGTATACTGACAAAGGAGCGAGAAATCTTAAACAAACAAATATCACGTGTGTTTAAAGATATGACGTACGACCGCTGAATAGAAAATGAAAAAGACAATAAGTTGTAACGTGAGTGTTTTTATGTGTCGATGTCTGGAAAATTTATGAGAAATTGACGACCGATATGTTGTATACCAGTGGTGAACCGTTACTATTAGAGCTAGGACTTCAGCTCAGACACCAAAATACCAACAGGGCAAAGGATTTTGTAAGGGATTAGCGGCAGGCTGCCAGCTTGCTCCGTTGTGTGTAGTTGTCGATGTTGATTTTAAAAGTAACTCAGTAAAATACAGAGGGAAATGAATACTTAAGTCTGAGTGAAAAATACTGTAGCAAGCGTTCAGCGTGGAACAAGAGTCTGGAGACCGAAATCTTAGTTTCTCGGTCATTAGCCTGTGCTACTTGCTCTCGATAGATAGATTAGATTAGTGTAAACATTCCGTACGTGGGGGTGGAGCACAGAGGACGGCAGGACAGAGATCAGGGTTAAATATCAGCTTTATTGCCGCACTTTTCAGTCTGACAATTTAAACGTTAGAGAGACACACACACACACTCGAGTGTTCTTGTCCGGGGAAGCTCTCTTCTGCTCCCACTCTCCCTCCTTAAATAGGGCGCTGTCACTGGGGAGACACACGCAAACACAGGTTAATTGCCGTCAGGTGCAGTGATTCTGCCACTTAGCTTCCCTGACTCCGCCCTCCTGTCACAGACCGGTGCTCGACCACGCCCCCACTGCCACATACCCCCACCGCCCGACTCAGGCCGGGCGGCTGTCCGGCCTGCAGCCGACTCCCCCCCCCCTTGACGGGAGAGGAAGTCCGCCATGACCATCTGTGCCCCCGGCCTGTGGACCACCTTGAAATTGAAGGGTTGGAGTGCCAGATACCAACGGGTAATCTGCGCGTTGGCATCTTTCATGCGGTGGAGCCACTGGAGGGGCGCGTGGTCCGAACAGAGGGTGAAAGGGCGCCCCAGCAGGTAGTAACGGAGAGCGAGGACCACCCACTTGATCACCAGACACTCTTTTTCAATCATGCTGTAGCGCCCCTCACGCACTGACAGCTTCCTGCTAATGTACAGGATGGGGCGGTCCTCCCCCTCCACCTCCTGGGACAAAACAGCCCCCAGCCCCCTGTCCGACGCGTTGGTCTGCAACACAAAGGGGAGAGAAAAGTCAGGGGAGTGTAAAAGTGGCTCCCCACACAGTGCAGCCTTCACTTCAGAAAAAGCCCACTGGCATTGCTCCGTCCACTGGACTGGATCTGGTGCCCCCTTTTTAGTGAGGTCAGTCAGCAAGCTGGTGACGTCCGAATAATTAGGTATAAACCTACGGTAATAGCCAGCCAGCCCCAGGAACTGTCTCACCCCCTTTTTGGTCTTGGGCCTTGGGCAGGCCGCAATTGCTGCGGTCTTATTAATTTGGGGACGCACCTGCCCGTTGCCCAAGTGGAAGCCCAGATACCGTACTTCCACCCGCCCAATCGCACACTTCTTTGGGTTGGCTGTGAGCCCCGCCTGTCTCAGCGACCTAAGGACGGCCCTCAAATGTTCGAGGTGCCTCTGCCAGTCATTACTATAGATGATAATATCATCCAGATATGCGGCCGCGTAAGTGGCGTGCGGGCGGAGGACTCTGTCCATCAGCCGCTGAAACGTAGCGGGTGCCCCAAACAGCCCAAACGGAAGGGTGATGAATTGGTGTAAACCAAACGGTGTGGAAAAGGCCATTTTCTCTGGGGATAGTGGAGTCAAGGGGATCTGCCAATATCCCTTCGTCAAATCCAGCATCGAATAAAAGCGAGCAGTGCCAAGTCGATCGAGCAACTCATCAATACGAGGCATCGGGTACGCATCGAATTTAGACACCACGTTGACTTTTCTATAGTCCACACAGAACCGGACTGACCCGTCGGCCTTGGGTACCAAGACCACCGGGCTGCTCCAGTCACTGTGGGACTCCTCGACGATGCCCATTTCGAGCATGGTCTCAAGTTCTTCCCGAACCACCTTTTTTTTGAGCCTGTAAGGGTGGCTACGCACTACCACCCCCGGGGGCGTCTCTATGTGGTGCTCTATGAGGTTGGTGCGACCGGGCAGGGCCGAGAACACGTCCGAAAACTCGGTTTGCAACTGGGCGACCTCCGTGAGTTGGGTCGGGGAGAGGTGGTCTCCACAGGGGACCGGAGAGGTGCGTGATGCCAATGCCCTCTTTTGAACCTCCGGTCTCAGCTCCACCTTCTCCGGAACCACCGACACCAACACTACGGGGACCTCCTCAGTCCAGAGTTTAAGCAGGTTGAGGTGGTAAATTTGTAGTGCCCCACCCCTGTCCGTTCGCCTAACCTCATAGTCGACGTCCCCGACCCGCCGTGTGACCTCAAAGGGCCCTTGCCACTTGGCGATCAATTTGGAGCTTGACGTGGGCAACAGTACGAGTACTTTGTCTCCCGGTGTGAACTCCCTAAGGCGCGTACCCTTGTTGTACAGGCGGGCTTGCCGTTCCTGGGCCTGCCGCAAATTCTCCTGGGTTAGGTGGGTGAGCGTGTGGAGTTTTGCGCGCAGGTCCATAACGTATTGGATTTCATTCTTGCTTTGTGAAGGTTCCTCCTCCCAATTTGCCCGCAGCACGTCTAGGATGCTGCGCGGCTTACGCCCATATAATAATTCGAACAGGGAGAACCCCGTGGAGGCTTGGGGAACCTCTCGCACTGAGAACAACAAGGGCTCGAGCCACTTATCCCAATTACGTGCATCCTCACTTACGAATTTTTTAATGATATTTTTGAGGGTGCGGTTGAACCGTTCTACTAAACCGTCCGTTTGTGGGTGATACACACTGGTGTGGATCGGCTTAATCCCCAATAACCCATACAGTTCGCATAGTGTTCATGACATAAATGTAGTGCCCTGATCAGTCAGAATCTCTTTCGGGATTCCGACTCGGGAGATGACGCGGAAGAGTGCCTCTGCAATACTGCGTGCTGAGATATTGCGCAGAGGCACTGCTTCCGGGTATCGCGTTGCATAGTCCACCAGAACTAATATAAAGCGGTACCCTCGTGCCGACCGATTTAATAGCCCGACGAGATCCATCCCAACTCTCTCAAACGGGGTCTCGATCAAAGGAAGAGGGCGCAAAGGCGCTTTTGGAATGGCCGCTGGATTTACTAACTGGCATTCCCGGCATGCCGTACACCACCTACGAACATCGCCATGAATCCCCGGCCAATAGAATCGGGCCATTATTCGGGCTAGTGTCTTATCCTGCCCTAAGTGTCCAGCCATGGGATTAAAGTGAGCCGCCTGGAATACCAATTCCCGGTGGCTCTTTGGAATCAACAGCTGCGTGACTCGCTCTTTAGTTTGAGTGTCCTGCGTCACTCGGTATAATCTATCCTTCATAATCGCGAAGTAGGGGAAGGACGGGGTGGCGTTCGGCTGGAGCGTTTGACCATCGATTACTCTCACTTGGTCAAACGCATGTCGCAGAGTCTCGTCTCGTGATTGTTCTAATGGGAAATCCGCGAGGGATTCCCCAATAGAGAGAGGAGGAGCCGGCGGCTCCTCACTCTGACGCGGAGATGATGTAGACGGCCCTGCGACAGCTGCTCCTGCCAAAGCGACACCGGGACCTCCCCCTGTCAAACGGCAGGACCCACTCTTTACTAGGCGTGTCATTAACCCCCGGAATCCTGGCCAATCAGTCCCCAAAATTAAAGAGTGGGTAAGGCGAGGATTAACCGCCGCCTTCACTATAAATTTTTCCCCTCTGAAAAAAATGTGGACCAACACCAAAGGGTAGCTGTGAATATCCCCGTGCACACACAACACCTTCACCCCCTGTGCTCCCCCCAATGCCTCGTTTTGCACCAGGCTTTGGCGGATTGAGGTCTGATTACAACCAGAATCCACCAACGCCTGATATGTAGCCCCTTGGATACTCACCGGTATGCGATACGCTCCGGCCCGATCGAGGGCGGCCTCTGGCGTGTTGGGGATCCGGACCACCGTGCCCACTTCCATTGCTGGGCACTGCTGTTGAAGGTGGCCCGGCTCCCCGCAGCGCCAGCAAACCAGCCCGGGCTTTCCCTCTGCACTGGTGTTCTGGGGCTCACTCACCTGAGGGGGGGGAGAGACAGACACAGAAGGGAGAAACGGGAGGGCACCGCGGGTGCGGCGGGCCGGCTGGGGTGGAGCCGGCCCCCGTCTCCGCGGTGGGGGAATGGGGCGAGGACGGGACACAGAAGGAGGGGGAGAGAGAGAGAGAGAAGAAGAGAGAAGGGTCGACGTCGTCTCCTGTCCTGCCACCGGAACAGCCGCCAGATGATCCTCCGCCAGCTCCACTGCCTGATCCAGCGACGCCGGGCGGTGGCACTGGACCCACTCCGCGGTTCCTGCTGGTAAGCGGGCGATGAATTGTTCCAGCACCACCTGGTCGATGATCCCCTCGGCGTCGCGGTCGTTGGCCCTCAACCACCGCCAGCAGGCGTCCCGGAGCTGCTGGCCGAACACGAACGGCCGGCCGACTTCCTCCAATCGCAGAGCGCGTAAGCGCTAGTGCTGTTGCTCTGGTGTGTGCCCCACGTGCTGGAGGACGGCCCGGCGGAGGTCCGGGTAGGCCAGCCGGCGGTCGGCGGGGAGCTGTAGCGCGGCCAGCTGTGCCTTTCCCGTTAGGACGGGGAGGAGGCGCGCCGCGCGCTGCTCCATCGGCCACCCCGAGGCTTCTGCGACCTGTTCAAACAGCGTGATGAACGCCTCGGGGTCGTCCTGCGGGCCCATCTTGGTGATGGTGAGGGGAGACGGGCCCGCGGCCGGAGCGCTGGTGGACCCCGCCGACGCGAGGAGGTGCCGGAACACCTCGCGGTCTTCCTGCTGGGCCAGCACCAGGGCTTCAAAGCACCGCTCTTGTTCCTTCCGGAGTGTGACGAGCGCCTGGTGCTGGCTTTGCTGGGCCGTGGCGAGGGCATGGACCAGGTCGGCAAACGGGGAGGATTCCATGGGGCTGCTTGGTTGGTGCTCCACGGGTCCCGGGTTTCAGCACCACTGTAAACGTTCCATACGTGGGGGTGGAGCACAGAGAACGGTAGGACAGAGATCAGGGTTAAATATCAGCTTTATTGCCGCACTTTTCAGTCTGACAATTTAAACGTTAGAGATACACACACACACACACACACACACTCGAGTGTTCTCGTCCGGGGAAGCTCTCTTCCGCTCCCACTCTCCCTCCTTAAATAGGGCGCGGTCACTGGGGAGACACACACAAACACAGGTTACATGGATCTTGTCTTTACTCTGACGGGTCAGATGATTCTGAGAGTGAGAGTTCATTCAATCCCCATGAAACTGAAAGCGGTCGGCTCGATAACACTTCCTGGTAAGTTAAAAACAATTCTGCTCAAAGGCTAAGGCCAAATAAAAAAAATAGTGTGTTTCCGGTAACCCGACCGATCAAGAATTTCCGCGTCGAAATTGCCGACCGTAAAGTTATTATTACAAATTTCCCTCGATCTTTTAGTGTAAGTGGCGTTAGCTTGTCATAATTTTTTGTTTCAACGCATTCAAGTTGTGAAAGAAATGATAAAAAGTAAAATGTTTCGCCACTTCTATCCGCCCTCCTGCATAAACATGGAAGTGCACTTGTATACTGAAGGAGGAAGGGAAAACTGAGCCTAGGCGCCATTTTGAATCCTCATTCAAGGCTGTAATGCAAATTGCTTCCTGTTCAGTATACAAGTGCACTTCCATGGCAGGGAAAAACACTACATTTTACCGCCTATGTAGTCCCCTATTTATACAAATAGGAGTCATTCAGGATTCAGTCATGTTTGTGCTCGGTGTTTTTGCTCGACCCAAGTTCTACAGTAGGCTAGGCCGTCTGCTTTTAATGGAAGTAGCCTAGCCTAGGACGTTATTTTCACGTTATTTCTTGATAAGGTGTTTTCACGTTATTACATGAAAATATCATGAAATATTGCTTCCGTAGATCATAACTCGAACTCTCGCGATATTTTTTTTATTCGTTTAAAGATTTAAAACACTTTTATTTTATGATGTGTGGTATAAAGGATTCTGTGCCAAAATACTATTTTGTAAGATGTTTACTTGTGTTAATTTTTTCGAACAAAATAAAAAAAAAATTAAGAAAAAAAATACTTTTTCCTACCTACCGACCTTATTTTAGTATTTCATGTTACTGGAAACACACTATTTATTTTTTTTTTGGCCTAATGATCTGTTGAAAGAAGTATTATTTTTGTATCATACATTGAAAGTTCATCATAGATCTAGCTAAAGTCCGTTGCAAGCTAGTTTTTTTTTTGCTGATATTTTTCGAGATTGAGATACAATGCTTCCAGAGTCCGAGATGAAAACATTCAAAATGGCGAAACGCCATCACACAGCCAACAACACTACGCCGTTTGGCGAAAGAGATGAAAATTAAGAAAAGTTAAACAAACTTACTAACATAACATTTATTTAAATGTCCATTAATGTTACAGGATTTCTTGACTGTCTCTACAGTTGTAGGAATGTTAGGCCCTGTATATTATGGCGCTATCACTGCCTCCATGAACCCGGCTATACGGCCTCTTAAATTTGGCTTGGCAATTAATATCGCTCAGTACCTGAGTATTAATGTTGAAAGAATCCTCAGTGAAATGGTCCGAACACAGTTTGTGGGAAACAGTAGGTGCAAAGTTTTTTCTACGCCAGTAGTGAGCCCACACTTTCCTCAGCTTCGGGTCCTTGGGGAATGCAAAAAAACTTACTTCTTGTAACTACTTTGGGATTTGGGCACTTTGAGACAGGGACGACAATGGCATGTTTCCAAATTACAGGGTATACAGGTTAATCAGGGTTAGTATATATGAGAGTTTTTTTCTTTGTTGTTTGTTTTGTTTTAAACGGAGTAAAGCCTTTACAAAAAACAAACAACAAAGAAAAAAACTCTCATATATACTAACCCTGATTAACCTGTATACCCTGTATGCCCCCACATTTTGTATGCTGCTGAATCTGTCCTTTTTTCAGTAGCTTTGTATAAACAATAACCGCTAAATGTAATGCAATGTTATGTAAAGTGATCGCCTAGGCATTCTCATTGTGAAAAGTAAGTCACATGTAGGGGCGCACGGTGGTGTAGTGGTTAGCGCTGTCGCCTCACAGCAAGAAGGTCCGGGTTCGAGCCCTGGGGCCGGCGAGGGCCTTTCTGTGTGGAGTTTGCATGTTCTCCCCGTGTCCGCGTGGGTTTCCTCCGGGTGCTCCGGTTTCCCCCACAGTCCAAAGACATGCAGGTTAGGTTAACTGGTGACTCTAAATTGACTGTAGGTGTGAATGTGAGTGTGAATGGTTGTCTGTGTCTATGTGTCAGCCCTGTGATGACCTGGCGACTTGTCCAGGGTGTACCCCGCCTTTCGCCCGTAGTCAGCTGGGGTAGGCTCCAGCTTGCCTGCGACCTTGTAGAAGGATAAAGCGGCTAGAGATAATGAGATGAGATGAGAAGTCACATGTACATGGACTGGCATTTAATGTTGTATTTGTTCCTTTCTATTTGTTTTTTGTCTGTTCATATTCTTTTTGGGGGAGTAAAGTCAGTTTAAAAATGCCGTTAAATGCATAGGCCTATAGGCCAAGTTTAATGACCTTGAGGTTATCAGAAATGAAAAATGAATTCAGCACCCAAACATTTAACAAACAAGGCCATTTGCTAACTTCATTAATCATTTTAGTACATTTCATTCCTTAGAAAGCTGAGAAACTGGGTTCAGCTGAGACATTTACAGGCCCAAAGTTCAATGACCTCTAGAGGTCAACAGAGGTCAGATAGAGCTCGGCATATTGCAGATTTGAATTCGGCACACCCAAATTGACAAAATAAGACTGTTTGCCGACTTTGTCTCAAAAATGCCTTTGGGTGTCACAATTCTGGATTTTGGTACCAGTCTATGAGTCAAAACCATCCAGAGCTACCCCCCTGTTCCCCTTCTTAAAACAGCCAGTCATTTTCCTCATACCATCCCAAGCAACTCTAGAATTATTACTGTTGAATTCAGCTTCTAATTTGTCTTTGTATTTAATTTTAGCTTTCTTGACTTCTGCTCTGATCATTTTCTGCAGCTCTCTAACCTTAACCACCTCACCACAGTTAAAAGCATAATTTCTTTGGTTTATCAAGTTTTTCAGTTCAGGTGAGACCCATGGTTTACTGTTAGGATAAAACCTGACTTCCCTTGAGGGAATGACCGTGTCTTTACAGAATGTAATATAGCTGCACACCACATTTGTAAGTTCGTGTATACTGTCAGCAGAGTCTTGGAACACTGACCAATCAGTACAGTCGAAACAGCCCTGAAGGGCAAGAGAACTGTCACCATTCCAGATATCCACATTCCACGTCACCTGCCACTCTCGTTGCAGTACAGTTCTGTATAATGGTAGGAGATGGATAAGGTTATGATCCGATGATCCAAGCGGAGGGCCAGCGACACATTTGTAAGCCCCCTTAATAGAGCCAAAGCATAGGTCTAGAGTTTTCGCATGGCGTGTAGGACAGGTGACGTATTGGTGAAACCCTGCTAACGTCCCCTTCAAGTTGCAGTGATTGAAATCCCCCATAATAAAGTTGGGAGAGTTGGGCGAAATAGATTGAAGGTGCTGTGCCACCTTAAAGATTTCATGTGAGGCTGTATTAACGTTCGCTTTGGGGTGGATATAAGCGACAGTGACGAAGAGCTAAGGGAATTCCCTGGGGAGATAGAAAGGGCGAAGTGACACAGAGAGAAGTTCGATGTCAGGAAGACATATGCTTTGTCCTACCGTGATGTTGTTGCACCATCTGCGATTGATATACAAGCAGACGCCTCCACCCTGCGTCCTACCTGTCACAATGCAGTCCCTATCCATCCACACAGGAGCCCCAAAGTCACTTAATTCCAGAGAAGTATCTGAGTCCCTTTCAGTCAGCCAAGTTTCAGTAAAGGCCATGGCACACACATCCCTGAATTTGCGTACATGATTAATGTTGGCTTGTAATTCATCAAGTTTATTCCGTATAGACTGGACGTTTGCCAAGACCATTGAGGGAAGCGGTAAGCGATTTCGTTGGAATTGTCTTCGGATACTCTTGCGGACACCTCCACTTTTCCCCCGTTTTCGGGGTTTTCTCCGACTATGCCCAAACTTTCTGATCGCCAGATCAGTAGTCGCCGGCGGAGATGATATTCCACTCAGCAGGTAATCCACGCGTAAATCCGAACTTTGCTGCTGCCTCCATCGTAGGCCCAAGAGAAACTCCTGGGTGTAGTGGATTCTGTCTGGAACCGAGTGGACACCCAATGTGGCCAGGGCCAACAGAATTAACAGCAGGTAGACCAACTCCATGTTGTGATCCTGTCACGAAAATAAGACACGTTGACAAACATTTAACAAAATAAGCCACGATGAGACAAACACAAGACGCGCAACACCAGCTACAGGTCGCCACCGCGCAGCGCCCCCTCAATACATATTTTACAAGATGACTTGATTGTGAGTCTTTCTTGAGCGTAAGTAAAAATTATTTCTACGATTTGCATAAACTGCTGTATCGACAACCTATGCCCTCCTCCTGGAACCTATGCCCCTCCTTTGCCACCCTAAGGAAAAATCTCTGGAGCCACCAGTGACACTAACAACCGCCTGCCATACTTCTGTGCTCCACCCACATCAGGGCAGCTTCCACACTCGGTATGTTGTTCAAAGTTTCCCATGTCTCATTGGAAAAAAAAAAACAACAACTAGAAAAGCACTCGGAGAGCGCAGACCTCCACCAAGAATCCTTTAAAAAAATTCTAGATCCAGAAGGTGATCCGGATCACCGCCAAAATTTAATGGATTGTTACTTGTGCCCAGTCACTAGTCTGGGTAACGCGACTTTAAAGCTCTGCGAGCATTTGGTCTGGCAAAGATATTAAGCCCAACCGTTTCCCAAAGGTGTGGTTGACCCGCCTCCCTGAAATGCCTTGGTTTGCTACTGGTCGAAGCCAGAAAAGGCTGTGACGAAGCTTAAACCAATCACATCACTCTTTCCTCTGACGCATGTGACGCGACGGAAACTGCTTGAGTAACAGGAAGAAGATAAATACCTCCAGGGCTGCTCTTTGCTCTGTTTTCAATGAGAACTTCCCGTTGAATGCTTTCAATACAGCATCTACCGCTGTGTCAAAGGCTTGCCACTGCTCCATGTTTGTAATGTTTCTAGTGAATGAAGCGCTTCCGGCATAGATTCTGTAAACAATCTATGGCTTCCGGTTGCAGTTCTACTACGTCAGTGCCTTGAACACGCCTCTACCCAGGGCTGTTGGAGATGCTCAAAGTTGATTGGCTCCCGATTTTTTGGGAGCTTGTAAGAGCTGGAGATAGCTTGCCTTGCCAGACTAAAGGCCAATTTATGCTGACAACGTAGTCCTCGCAGATAGCGTCGCAGATAGCGTCTGCGTAGCCCCCCCACCTTCGCAGACGCTCTGCGCGCACCTCCCAAAAATTGTGACTACCGCAGAAGCCTCGCAGACAGCGTCGCAGACAAGAGGGCTCTGATTGGTCCACTCTCCATCCGCTGTACACGCACTTCCGCTTCCCTACTTTCCCGGTTTGGTTTGTTTTCACGACCGCCATTTTTAAAAACACGAGCGAAGATGGAGCAGCACGCAGAGCGGTTGATCGAGGAAGTGAGGAAGTACGTACATCTATACGACTCCAGTTCTAGTCATTATAAGTAACCGGAGGATACACACTCCACTAACCACACCCACCAACTACTCCTAGCGATTTCGCGACTTCGCGCCCCCTTGCGTTGTAGCGGTGAATAACATCGCGCACGCCTATTACTCCCCGCTCAACGATAAATTACAACTGTCTGCGAAAAGCTATCTGCGAAAGCCTTGTCGCAAGAGCATGCAGAGGCCTTTAGGATGGGCGGGCCCAGGCCACCCAGTCACACCTCTGGAAAAAATTTCAGAGCAATCCGTTCGTAACTTTTTCCGTAATGTTGCTAACAAACAAACAAACAAACAAACCAACGCTACCGAAGACATAACCTCCTTGGCGGAGGTAACAAGCTACAAAAGCCGACAACTTGTCCCCGGTCTCCCGTCTGTCCCCGCTCTCCCTTAGTGGATTGCATGATATAGCTATGATTAGACACTATGGCCTTTATATCACTGTTTAGAGTCATAAATAAACAACAACAACAACATACTACAACTAAATAATAATAATAATAATAATAATAGGGGCGGCACGGTGGTGTAGTGGTTAGCGCTGTCGCCTCACAGCAAGAAGGTCCGGGTTCGAGCCCCGGGGCCGGCGAGGGCCTTTCTGTGCGGAGTTTGCATGTTCTCCCCGTGTCCGCGTGGGTTTCCTCCGGGTGCTCCGGTTTCCCCCACAGTCCAAAGACATGCAGGTTAGGTTAACTGGTGACTCTAAATTGACTGTAGGTGTGAATGTGAGTGTGAATGGTTGTCTGTGTCTATGTGTCAGCCCTGTGATGACCTGGCGACTTGTCCAGGGTGTACCCCGCCTTTCGCCCGTAGTCAGCTGGGATAGGCTCCAGCTTACCTGCGACCCTGTAGAACAGGATAAAGCGGCTAGAGAGAATGAGATGAGATGAGATGAGATAATAATAATAATAATAATTTATGTATAAAGCGGCTAGAGAGAATGAGATGAGATGAGATGAGATGAACTTTCACACAATTCGAACTAAGCGCGTGCCGCCCGGCGTTCAAGCCCATTTCCGCCACTCAGTGCTCCGCCCCCGCCCCCGCCTCCTCCCCCGCCCCCTCTAAGTGGGAGAAACTGGCTCGCGCCGAGTCCAAACCCGAGCACAAGCAGCCGGCGCGCGCGGGACAGAGGGAGGAAGCGAGCGCGAGCGGCGGAGCGCATCCGGTCCGGTGTTGAAGGCGGAAGCAGACGTGACTGAGTGAAGAGAGGAGCTCGCGCGCTGTAGACATGGGTCTGTCTGTGAGGAGCTGGGTGACAAACGAGGGAGGAAAACACTGCGTGCTGGTACACACACACACACACACACCTCTGTGCTGAACTGAAATAGAATTAACACCTACAGCACTGAGTCACATTTGATTAAACATCTGCAAACATCTGCACTGCACTGACTTTAACTGGGTGTAAATTCATTCAGCTCCACTGTTACACTTTAATAACACTCCCAGTCAAACACAAATCAGTCTTCTCAATTCAATTTCATATCTAATTAACAGGGCCGGCCCAAGCCTTTAAGGGGCCCTAAGCAGAATTTGATTTGGGGGCCCCCCACACCACCAAAACTACACTGCTAGCTGCCTTATTATTTCTTAGGCTACACAGTTAGTCTAGCCACCCACCATAATCTGCGTTTTTAGTTGGTTTACATTATACTGCAACTTGTGGCTATTGCAATATAAAATATTCAGAGTGATGTGTGGCATATTTGTAAGTAAAACAACAAATCGGGGCAGCACGGTGGTGTAGTGGTTAGTGCTGTCGCCTCACAGCAAGAAGGTCCGGGTTCGAGCCCCGGGGCCGGCGAGGGCCTTTCTGTGCGGAGTTTGCATGTTCTCCCCGTGTCCGCGTGGGTTTCCTCCGGGTGCTCCGGTTTCCCCCACAGTCCAAAGTCATGCAGGTTAGGTTAACTGGTGACTCTAAATTGAGCGTAGGTGTGAATGTGAGTGTGAATGGTTGTCTGTGTCTGTGTGTCAGCCCTGTGATGACCTGGCGACTTGTCCAGGGTGTACCCCGCCTTTCGCCCGTAGTCAGCTGGGATAGGCTCCAGCTTGCCTGCGACCCTGTAGAAGGATAAAGCGGCTAGAGATAATGAGATGAGATGACAACAAATCAGTAGACAAGACACTGTATATGTAAACAAGTTAACCAGTTTATTTTGCACTAATGTGCAAAACAAAACCTAACATACACAGTTCTTACAAACAGTACTTAGTACTTGTACTTGTACCCGTTATTAAATAACAAACAAATAAATAAATCTTAAAATCTGGAATAAACCTTACATCTTAAAAGAAATCTTAAATAAATTCACAAAATGAACAGAGAAATTTGCAGCATAATAACATCAACAATAACACAACAACAACCTATTATGTTACACTTAAAACTATTTATAGGAGAAAATATGAAAACTCGCCTAAAATAACTCACTGTTCGGAAAGACAACACTTGTCCTTTTTCCTGTCATCATCAGTGCTTGATCATTTCCCTTCAAAATCTATGTTTCCTGGCTTTTCGGGAGGCAAAGTCATCAATGACGTCATTATAGGAGATCGCCCGACCAATTTTGCTATTGATACTTATAAGTGCAAGCCCACTGAGTCTTTGGAGTTTGTAAGTAAAGCGACGGCTCTCAGCTTAGAACTAAAGATGATATCCGAGGCTACATTTTGTTGTGTTGGGTAGCATAACGCTAGCTACTATGACAGACATTCTGTTAGCTAATCCAGCCAACCTAGCCAGAACATAGACAACCTTAAAGGAACAGTCCACCGTACTTCCATAATGAAATATGCTCTTATCTGAATTGAGACGAGCTGCTCCGTACCTCTCCGAGCTTTGCGCGACCTCCCAGTCAGTCAGACGCAGTCAGACGCGCTGTCACTCCTGTTAGCAATGTAGCTAGGCTCAGTATGGCCAATGGTATTTTTTGGGGCTGTAGTTAGATGCGACCAAACTCTTCCGCGTTTTTCCTGTTTACATAGGTTTATATGACCAGTGATATGAAACAAGTTCAGTTACACAAATTGAAATGTAGTGATTTTCTATGCTATGGAAAGTCCGCACTATAATGACAGGCGTACTAACACCTTCTGCGCGCTTCGGCAGCGCATTGATACGGAGCTCAGATATCAATGCGCTGTTGAAGCGCGCAGAAGGTGTTAGTACGCCTGTCATTATAGTGCGGCCTTTCCATAGCATAGAAAATCACTACATTTCAATTTGTGTAACTGAACTTGTTTCATATCACTGGTCATATAAACCTATGTAAACAGGAAAAACGCGGAAGAGTTTGGTCGCATCTAACTACAGCCCCAAAAAATACCATTGGCCATACTGAGCCTAGCTACATTGCTAACAGGAGTGACAGCGCGTCAGACTGCGTCTGACTGACTGGGAGGTCGCGCAAAGCTCGGAGAGGTACGGAGCAGCTCGTCTCAATTCAGATAAGAGCATATTTCATTATGGAAGTACGGTGGACTGTTCCTTTAATGACACAAAAATTGTAACATTGGACATTCAAATTTACCTTTTTCCTGCTGCTTTTTTTCTTCCTCTTGTCTGCCCCAGATGGATAATTTCTTTTTTGAGACATGGCTTAGCCATCTAGTCCACCTATCTTCCGAAGTGAATAACTCCTGTCACGTCACGTGCGCCTGGTTGTGCAGGAGCGCAGTGGCAGCAACCAGCAGCAAGGATTAGTTAACCTAATGTACCAACTATGAAAATGATACAAAAAACGTTATTTTGTGGCTTATTTTTGTGTCTTTTGTTTCTGCTATATCATGTCATTGATATTACGTTTTTTTAATTAAAAATATTTTCGCAGGTGGGCATTCCAACTGCTCTTGGGGGCCCCCTGGTGGTGTGTGGGGCCCTAAGCGGGCGCTTAATTCGCTTATGCCTTGGGCCGGCCGTGCTAATTAAAATAACATGGAGTTTACTCAACTTTCTACTGCCATTTACTGTTTTAATAATAATAAAAATAATAATAATAACTGCAAGCTGCAGAGAAACGAATGAGACAGAAGAGTGCGGCAGCAACCCCAGCAACGCAGACATCCCAGTACGTCTGCACCAACTGCAACTCAGTCACAGCAGACGATGCCAGAAACCCAGAGACAGACGACACTCCAAGGGCGCTACCCGCACCGGTATGGTCTCCCGAGACTGAGGCACCAGTGATGATGAATAATAACCACTAGTTTATCTCATGAGCACTGATAAGAGCTGGAAGGTCACTTGGTAGAGTTCATACCTCCAACAAGCCATATATCATCAGCATCACTTGAACAGAAGATGATATTAAAGCTGTCCACCAAACTTGATCCACATCTGTTCACTAGTTTTTGAGTTATGTCGGGAACAAACAAACAAAAGCCCTGGATCCAGACACATATCTGGATCTCATCTCATTATCTCTAGCTGCTTTATCCTGTCCTACAGGGTCGCAGGCAAGCTGGAGCCTATCCCAGCTGACTACGGGTGAAAGGCGGGGTACACCCTGGACAAGTCGCCAGGTCATCACAGGGCTGACACATAGACACAGACAACCATTCACACTCACATTCACACCTACGCTCAATTTAGAGTCACCAGTTAACCTAACCTGCATGTCTTTGGACTGTGGGGGAAACCGGAGCACCCGGAGGAAACCCACGCGGACACGGGGAGAACATGCAAACTCCACACAGAAAGGCTCTCGCCGGCCATGGGGCTCGAACCCGGACCTTCTTGCTGTGAGGCGACAGCGCTAACCACTACACCACCGTGCCGCCCTCAAAATCCGTTCAGTGCTTTTTAAGTTGCGTTGAGAACAAACACTCAAACGGAGGCGAAAATGTAACCTCCTCCAACGCAGTTGGTGGAAGTAAATAAAAGTTGAAGAGATGTCGCCAAATCAAGACTCTGATGAAGATAAAATATATTCTGAAAACTCAACAACAACAAGAGCCCTATTGCACGAAGAAACCTAAGAAAATGTAATGTTTAGAACCAAATGTCCCATTTTGGACCAAAATGTGACAGAAAAAAAGTTTTTTTTTCTTTATTGAAAACTTAGTAAAGTTTGGAACATTATTTTTTTACGCAACTATAATCTCATCTCATCTCATCTCATTATCTCTAGCCGCTTTATCCTTCTACAGGGTCGCAGGCAAGCTGGAGCCTATCCCAGCTGACTACGGGCGAAAGGCGGGGTACACCCTGGACAAGTCGCCAGGTCATCACAGGGCTGACACATAGACACAGACAACCATTCACACTCACATTCACACCTACGCTCAATTTAGAGTCACCAGTTAACCTAACCTGCATGTCTTTGGACTGTGGGGGAAACCGGAGCACCCGGAGGAAACCCACGCGGACACGGGGAGAACATGCAAACTCCACACAGAAAGGCCCTCGCCGGCCCCAGGGCTCGAACCCGGACCTTCTTGCTGTGAGGCGACAGCGCTAACCACTACACCACCGTGCCGCCCCACAACTATAATCAACTTAAACAATTTGTGACAAAGGTAATCACAAACTTTGTAAATATGAATGTTCCATGTAATAAACTCCACAACACAATTACACAAAAAAACTCTACGTTGCATTAAAGGAGAACTGAAGTCATTTTTAAACTTGATTTGTTTCTTAATTAACGTGTTATTCAATTATGTTTTCGGTTTTAGTAACCTTATATCGTGACCCGTATTGGCATATTATATTACACTTATCGGCCTTTTCGGTTTTTAGCCATGTTGAATTTAGTTCGTTTGGTCCACGGCAGTGGGTGGCACGGTGGTGTAGTGGTTAGCGCTGTCGCCTCACAGCAAGAAGGTCTGGGTTCGAGCCCCGGGGCCGGCGAGGGCCTTTCTGTGCGGAGTTTGCATGTTCTCCCCGTGTCCGCGTGGGTTTCCTCCGGGTGCTCCGGTTTCCCCCACAGTCCAAAGACATGCAGGTTAGGTTAACTGGTGACTCTAAATTGAGCGTAGGTGTGAATGTGAGTGTGAATGGTTGTCTGTGTCTATGTGTCAGCCCTGTGATGACCTGGCGACTTGTCCAGGGTGTACCCCGCCTTTCGCCCGTAGTCAGCTGGGATAGGCTCCAGCTTGCCTGCGACCCTGTAGAAGGATAAAGCGGCTAGAGATAATGAGATGAGATGAGATGAGATGGTCCACGGCAGGCGTCGCTTATCCACGCGATCTTCACAAGACTTGTGCGATACTTCGAAACGTGAAGTGTCAGCCAGGTGTCAGCGCCGCCATTTCGAAAACCGTTTTCCAAATGAAATATCGCACAAAAACGAGTTTAAATGACGATTACTGCCTACTTTTTTCAAACTTTCCTGATTGCTGTCAAAAACAAAATTTCTGGCTTAATTTACGTCAGCATTCGAAAGAGGGCGTGCGCGTCTTTTGACAACCCCTGTGTCCGAAATCACTCCCTACTCACTATATAGTGCACTATATAGTGGGGACACCATTTTGTCGTGCTGTCCGAAACCTTAGTGAGGATTATTTACACCCTATATAGTGCACTCAAAGTATCCCACAATGCATCATGAAAAGTAGTGTACAACGATGGTCACTAACCATTGCTATCAAAACAAACAAAACTTCCGGCTTGATTACGTCAGCATTCGAAAGAGAGCACGCGCGTCTTTTGACAACGTTGGTCACTTTGATTTCCGCTGTACGTTTTACTTCCGTCCTACGATGTCTCGCACAGGTCTCAACGAATCTCGTTTACGGCCATCGCTTTGACATATGGACTGATATATTACAGAGCATATTTCAAACACTCACAACTTGCTATAGCAGCGACAAAATAGCGATCAAAAATGCATTCCGATATTTAATAAAATAAGAAATAGAATTCTGATGATAAAAAAATTTGCCTTCAGTTCTCCTTTAAGTATCTAAAATGGACGAGAGAAATAACAGAACATGAACACGCAAATCAACTGACTCAAAAGATGAAATAGCTACTTTAAAAAAAAACTTCTATAATTCCATATGAGACTGTCTGGTTATTAATAAATTTTCCTGTTAGCTATAAAAAAACTAGCTAAGAACTACCTAAATTAGCTTGCTGGCTTTAAGTAGTCTAGTTACGCTTGAACTGAAACGATACAGTTTATCCGCTGGTTGTTTTTGCCGTGTCCTCGTAGTGCCTTGTCAGTTGTATTAATGTCATTTAGCGAGTAGATTCACAACAAGCTCACCGGATAACGTTAGTGATAAGTCAAACATTCTGAAAGCAGTGGTCACTGTTATAGATCTAACCAAGCGCTCTGTCTGTATATTAGCATATCTAAAATTTAAAAGTAGAGAACGGAGAGTTCACGCTGTGAGCGGCTGTGTTGATCTGACGTCAGTCCGTAAGCAAGGAAGAAACTTGACGTGTCGAAAACGATGGTGGTTTTTATCCTCTGCTGGCTGAAAGGCCTGAAGAGGGATTGTGTCGTGGCGATTTCCGTCTATCCGTCTGTCCCAGGAAGGGTAAATCAACCTTTTGAAATCAACTTCTCTCACAATTTTTGGAAGGATTTCACGAAACTTGGCAGGATTCTTTGTTATATGTCGGTAATACACATATTATAATTTTGTTAAATTCGATTACATTTGACCAGAGTTACAGCCCTTGATTAACTTATACTTCGACAGTTTCATGAGAGTATGTTTTCCTTCTGAAATCGACTCCTCTCGCAATTTGTGGAGGAATTTCACAAAACTTGGCAGGATTCTCTGTTATATGATGGTAATACGCATGTTGTAATTTCGTTCAATTCGGTCGCATTTTACCAGAGTTACAGCCCTTGATTCACAACCTTGTACTTGCCTTCTGACATCGACTCCTCTCACAATTTGTGGACGAATTTCTCGAAGCTTGGCAAAAGGCCTTGTTATATGACGGTAATACGCATATTGCGATTTAATTTCGTTTATGAAAATTTTACCAGAGTTTTGACCCTTGATTAAATAACTTCTACTTTGACAATTTCACGAGGGTGTACGTTCTTCTGAAATCAGCTCCGCTTACAATTTGTGGAGGAATTTCACCAAACTTGGCAGGATTCTTTGTTGTATGTCGGTAATACGCATATTGCAATTTCGTTCAGTTCAGTCCATCGCTGGATACTGGTTCGGCTGGACCGGTTTGGACCGGTAAAGTATTCAAGAACCGAGTCCAAAAAACCGAAAGTTGTGAACCGGTTTTTTGGACCTGAAAGTCGGAACAAAGTACAATATAATGATTTCTATTCAGACATCTTAGTAGTACTCTCTAGTCGTGGAAGGTAAAAAAAAATAGCCCTGAATCAAACTAGATAACAGACATCCCAAGTCTCCCGGAAGTTCTGGGAGTCTCCCGCATATTGATCGTGGCTCCCTGATGCCCACAAATTGGATAAAATCTCCCGGAATCTAGAGCAAGCGAGCAAGAGCGTGCATGCGAAACATTAATGTCTGCATCGCACGTATGACGGAGCGCGCGAGAGACTGTTCATGTAGCGCATGCTAGACAAAGAGCATCCTGATTGGTTTACAGCACTGGCGGCTCGTTAATAGGGGCGATTTGGGCGACGCACTCCCAAACAGGGAGGGAGATTTTTTTTTTATCTACTCCTACTACCATGGCAACAGTAATGTCATTGTCCAGTCAGGCTAAGGTCGCGCCTGGTGTAGCCACGCCCTTTTGGTGCGATTTCTGTCAGGTTCAGATTTGCCCCAAAATCTCCCATTGACACTAATGGTACATACGTTTTTTTCGAAAATCATGCTCCCAATGGATTTTCTATTAGGTTTTATGTGCTCGCACAAGCAGCGTGCTTACGTCATACGCCTGTTGTGCGGGAAATGTGTGAACATTCTATGAAGATGGCGGCGAGTGTTGAGTGCAACAATACGATAGCGTCTCTGAAAGAAGTTCCCTTTAGTCGTCGTACCAATGAGGAGAAAATGTCAATCAAACAGCTAGGACCTCCTAGACCGAATTTAAACATCAAGCAAGTGTCTACGAAGGGGGAGAAGACCTACTCAAGAGGTTTTAACAAGAACTGGTACCACCGGAAAACTTGGCTAGCTGGCTGTGATGTAGTCAATGCTCTTTTTTGCTACCCTTGCGTTCTCTTCCACCCTGGAAGTAGCACAGCAGATGGTACAGTGATATCTGATATTTGAATTTACTAGGCAAAAGTTTTTTTGTGTGTGTTTTACCAATGGCAGTTGTTTTACCAGTGGCAGTTTAACATTGCCATGTTTTTGTTTTGCCAGTGGCAGTTTAACATTGCCATGCTTGGAATATTTCAGTAGCCTCAAGTTCTGACTTGGTGTAAATTAAGCATATTTTCAGTTTTTATATATTGTACAGTATATGTGTTCATTGGAGCCAGCAGCACCTTACCCTTTTTCCAACTTGTTAAGCCAAGTTGCACTGACTACAAAACCTTGTGTAACCTTGTGTGTATATAGCTAAATAACTAAAGCCTTTTGTGTTCATTGACATGCTTGTAATACTTTAAATTTCCTTTTAAGGCATGGCTTTCTGGAGGAATTCTTGGGAAAAAAACTGCAGAATTTATTTAGAATTATTATTTGTTGTTAAAATGGTGCAATTCCATATTAAAAAAACCCCCACATAATTAAGCTGCACATGTTTGTTTGATGGTTATGCTTTTCTTCATCTTTTTCAAAACTTAAATAAACACTTGTTTTGGATTTATATCCTGCCACTTTAATTGCATTCTTTAGAATGAAGAAATTAGAATATGTTTATAATTAAGAATTTGTGTCTACTTATTATAGAATACTGGAATAATATGAGAAAATAAATGAGTAATGTAATATTAATTGATTGTGATGCCAAATGTTTTGCTTTGAAGGCTTCACAATGAATCTTCCTTAGTTTTAGCCTGGCAAGCCAGACTAAATGTGAATATTTGCCACTCGTAGGCAAAAATATTTTTGGCCGCTAGGCGAGTGGGTCTAGTTTACTAGGCTACCTTAGTTTGCCACCTTTAACTTGTTCAGTGTTGCCACCTAGTGGAGAGAAGAGATATTGTCTATATTGATATCTGAATTTACCAGGCAAAAACAAGTTCGGCCAATTGACTTGCTACCTAGGTCAATTTACTTCAGTCCTGTGGACATTTATGGTCCGTGTAGACATAACGGGGGAAAATTGCCCCCCCTGAAAAAAATTCAGGAGCCGCCACTGGTTTACAGACATCCAAACCTGCAGAAACTCGAACCCCCCCCCATGCGGCATGACTTTTTTCCCATCAGCTGGGGGGGGTGTCACGACATGTCCCGGAAATGAGTTTCTGCAGGTTGGGATGTCTGAGATAAGCCCTAAATAAATTGATATTCTTCTCTTTCTGTAACTGTCGGTTCAGTTTTAGGTCAACAATGAAAATGTGCTACGAATTAAAATAACATCAAAGTTTACCACGAGGCCGATGTTGGTACGTCCCGAGCTCGAGTGGAATCGGCGTCATGGATCCCCATAATCTCACGTAAATTTTCACTCCAAATGAAGAATCAGTGCTCAAAAAAATGAAACATGGGACAACCAACATTTTCTCTTTCTTTTGCATGTGTATTATTCAATCCATTTTTACGAGTTTGGGACACATTTATGTGGCCTCGAACAAAGAAATTTTAGCGCCTGATGAAAACAACAAAAGATCACCCATGAGATCACCCATGTAACGCCTCCTATACTTGTCCGTGTGAGAGTGCAGAATGAGCTCACCAAGTACCGAGAAATGCCAAAGATCAAGTCATCTGAGGACACTGTCCTCTTCTGGAGGAACAACAGCAATGACCTCCCCCTGCTATCAGGCATTGCCCGACAATACCTGACAGCACAAGCAACAAGTGTTGCTAGCGAACGCATATTCAGCACTGCAGGAGACGTTGTGAAGGCTGAGAGAGCTTGCTTAGACCCTGACAATGTGAACATGTTAATATTCTTGAAGAAAAACATACAGTAGTACTGTTGCAGCTAGTTGCAGCTAGCGGTGGACTGATTGCTGACAGCCACTTGACAGTGTTGTAAAATCATGTTACACGTACTCTCTTCGGTTTGGTTTATGCTTATGTTTAATGAAGTAAAAGTGTTTTGAGTCGCCTCTCTGCTTGGTAGTCACTAATAGATAAGGCATTGAAAATAAGTGCAAAATTCAACCATAAATATTGGTTTAATAAAACATAAGATTACTAAGATATCAACTAGACAGGATCAGGTCCGGACCTGAACCTGAATGTCTGGACCTGAACCTGGACTTGAACCTGATCAAGCCGAACCGGTCTCCAGCTCTAATTCAGTCACATTTTACCAGAGTTATAGCCTTGTTGCCGGCGGGGGATATTGTGCTCTCAGAGCACTCTTGTTACCGTTTGTAGACAGTTGCAAGGTCACCTCGGACACTGCATTTTCCCAACTACAGTGGTGCTCGAATGTTTGTGAACCTGTTAGAATTTTCTATATTTCTGCATAAATATGACCTAAAACGTCATCAGATTTTCACACAAGTCCTAAAAGTAGATAAAGAGAACCCAGTTAAACAAATGAGACAAAAATATTATGCTAGGTCATTTATTTATTGAGGAAAATGATCCAATGTTACATATCTGTGAGTGGCAAAAGTATGTGAACCTTTGCTTTCAGTATCTGGTGTGACCCCCTTGTGCAGCAATAACTGCAACTAAACGTTTGCGGTAACTGTTGATCAGTCCTGCACACCGGCTTGGAGGAATTTTAGCCCGTTCCTCCGTACAGAACAGCTTCAACTCTGGGATGTTGGTGGGTTTCCTCACATGAACTGCTCGCTTCAGGTCCTTCCACAACATTTCCATTGGATTAAGGTCAGGACTTTGACTTGGCCATTCCAAAACATTCACTTTATTCTTCTTTAACCATTCTTTGGTAGAACGACTTGTGTGTTTAGGGTTGTTGTCTTGCTGCATGACCCACCTTCTCTTGAGATTCAGTTCATGGACAGATGTCCTGATATTTTCCTTTAGAATTCGCTGGTATAATTCAGAATTCATTGTTCCATCAATGATGGCAAGCCGTCCTGGCCCAGATGCAGCAAAACAGGCCCAAACTAAGAAACTACCACCACCATGTTTCACAGATGGGATAAGGTTCTTATGCTGGAATGCAGTGTTTCCCTTTCTCCAAACACAACGCTTCTCATTTAAACCAAAAAGTTCTATTTTGGTCTCATCCGTCCACAAAACATTTTTCCAATAGCCTTCTGGCTTGTCCACATGATCTTGAGCAAACTGCAGACAACCAGCAATGTTCTTTTTGGAGAGTGGTGGCTTTCTCCTTGCAACTCTGCCATGCACACCATTGTTGTTCAGTGTTCTCCTGATGGTGGACTCATGAACATTAACATTAGCCAATGTGAGAGGGGCCTTCAGTTGCTTAGAAGTTACCCTGGGGTCATTTGTGACCTCGCTGACTATTACACGCCTTGCTCTTGGAGTGATCTTTGTTGGTCGACCGCTCCCGGGGAGGGTAACAATGGTCTTGAATTTCCTCCATTTGTACACAATCTGTCTGACTGTGGATTGGTGGAGTCCAAACTCTTCAGAGATGGTTTTGTAACCTTTTCCAGCCTGATGAGCATCAACAACGCTTTTTCTGAGCTCCTCAGAAATCTCCTTTGTTCGTGCCATGATACACTTTCACAGACATGTGTTGTGAAGACCAGACTTTGATAGATCCCTGTTCTTTAAATAAAACAGGGTGCCCACTCACACCTGATTGTCGTCCCATTGATTGAAAACACCTGACTCTAATTTCACCTTCAAATTAACTGTTAATCCTAGAGGTTCACATACTTCTGCCACTCACAGATATGTAATATTGGATCATTTTCCTCAATAAATAAATGACCAAGTATAATATTTTTGTCTCATTTGTTTAACTGGGTTCTCTTTATCTACTTTTAGGACTTGTGTGAAAATCTGATGATGTTTTAGGCCATATTTATGCAGAAATATAGAAAATTCTAAAGGGTTCACAAACTTTCAAGCACCACTGTAAATTATTGGCATTCAGGTGTGAAGAGTGTCTGATTGTTGTCTTTGAAGCTTGCGGAAAACATTTTGCTGATTTGATGGCTGTCTAGCTAGCACATGCAAACTTGGTGTCAGAAAACGTGTCCAATTTCTTTGTGTTTCTTTCCAGGAAATGACGATTGAACCAATTTGACAGCTAACTGAGAAAAATGTGCCAGAAGACAGAAAGCTGGCAGATTTTCTAGACTGACCTCAACGTGTGTCTCTTGTTAATGTTAACCACAAGACCAAAAACTTGACGCTCCATCCTCACAACAGACGAACCTTTGTTCACAGAATTCAAAACGCCACTTTTCATTCTGAAAAGTAATCAGACGCCACCTCCATCCAATAAAGGGAAAAAATGTCGGGCTGAAATTTTGCAACAAGCTGTTTCTTACACGAGATATTTTGATGAATTGTTGCTTAATTGTAGTTGGTACACAATTTCTGTTAATGTGAACGCTAACTGATCCGATAATGTCAGTGTTTGAATGCTGTAGGTGTTAATTCAATATTATTATTCCATACAGCGGTGTTACTGCTAGACACTTTATATGCTAATTCAACCCTCACCATGTCAGTGTCCTAGTGTAGAGTTAAACACCTATAGCACTGAGTCAAAGTCGAATTCGTTCCTTCGTTATTACATTAATAAGACAAACAAAACGAGAACGCGTAAACTCCTTCAAAGTCAGAAAGCATACTGATGATTACAAAGCGCTGAGACGGGAGACTCCTTCCATACTGTTCGTCTCATTCCAAAAAACGTCACCATATCATCATCGTCATTTTTTCACATTTTTAATTATTAGCTTTAGATCATGTGGCGTGTCCACAAGTTCCATTGCACGAGCCGTTGCCATGGTAACGGTAACATTCTAGAACATTCAGGGGATTAATAAAAATCATTTTGAGCTACAGCCGTAGCTGCTCCGCCAGTCAAGGGTGGCTTTCCCAAAAGCATCGTAGCACAAAAATCATCATTAAATGGTAGCACGAATTAAATGGTAGTGAGAATGGAAACAAGACAGAATCATCAGGAATAGTAACAGTTCCCTCAGATGTGCTGGAAAATCATAGAGAAAACCCTCGCTCAGACGCCAAATACGCTGGAATTCATTCCACTTAGCATCAACCGCTAACTTTCTGCCGTACTGATAAACATCAGCGTTAAATCACAACTCGGAAAGTGAAAGTTATGTCTGAATGCTACAGGAATGAACTGTTTACAGTGAACACAGAACTGTGTCCGATTATAGCACTGTAGTATCGGTGTGTGTGTGTGTGATAATGCTGTGTGTCTGTGTGTGTTCAGGTGGTATGGGTAGGTGTGAGTGTGTGGCTCTTCTGGAGGACGTTCTGGCTCTACTGCAGTGGAGAGGAGTATTACTACTTACACAACATGCTGGGGGTGAGAAAGCACACACACACACACACATCTCATCTCATTATCTCTAGCCGCTTTATCCTGTTCTACAGGGTCGCAGGCAAGCTGGAGCCTATCCCAGCTGACTACGGGCGAAAGGCGGGGTACACCCTGGACAAGTCGCCAGGTCATCACAGGGCTGACACATAGACACAGACAACCATTCACACTCACATTCACACCTACGCTCAATTTAGAGTCACCAGTTAACCTAACCTGCATGTCTTTGGACTGTGGGGGAAACCGGAGCACCCGGAGGAAACCCACGCGGACACGGGGAGAACATGCAAACTCCGCACAGAAAGGCCCTCGCCGGCCACGGGGCTCGAACCCGGACCTTCTTGCTGTGAGGCGACAGCGCTAACCACTACACCACCGTGCCGCCCACACACACACTATATATATATATATATATATATATATATATATATATAAATAAAACCATTCAAAAGTTTGGGGTCACTTTGAAATGTCCTTATTTTTGAAAGAAAAGCACTGTTCTTTTCAATGAAGATGACTTTAAACTAATCAGAAATCCACTCTATACATTGCTAATGTGGTAAATGACTATTCTAGCTGCAAATGTGTGGTTTTTGGTGCAATATCTCCATAGGTGTATAGAGGCCCATTTCCAGCAACTCTCACTCCAGTGTTCTAATGGTACAATGTGTTTGCTCATTGCCTCAGAAGGCTAATGGATGATTAGAAAACCCTTGTACAATCATGTTAGCACAGCTGAAAACAGTTGAGCTCTTTAGAGAAGCTATAAAACTGACCTTCCTTTGAGCAGATTGAGTTTCTGGAGCATCACATTTGTGGGGTCGATTAAATGCTCAAAATGGCCAGAAAAATGTCTTGACTATATTTTCTATTCATTTTACAACTTATGGTGGTAAATAAAAGTGTGACTTTTCATGGAAAACACTAAATTGTCTGGGTGACCCCAAACTTTTGAACGGTAGTGTGTGTGTGTGTGTGTGTGTGTATATATATATATATATATATACACACAAAAAAAAATTTGTGTCGACTTTGACTTGTGTCAAGGAATGTATGTGTGTATTTCCTTGAGAGCGTGTGGTAGCATGTCTGCTTCTACAAAGAGAGCACAAATATCACACATCATGTAGTAGAGCTGCTCAGGCACACACACACACACACACACACACACACACACACACACACACAGTCTGTTCTCTCTGTGGTTAAAGAAATACAATATACATTTTGTGTGTGTCTATGAAATTTGACTCCACGTACACACTTGAAGAGGAACTTTATTCATCACACATACACTTGTGAAATTTAACCCCTGCATTTAACCCATCTGAAGCAGTGAACACTCACATGTGAGCAATGCGCACACACACACACACACACACACACACACACACACACACACACACACACACACACACACACCAGAGCAGTGGGCGGCCATGCTAACAGTGCCTAGGGAGCAGTTGGGGATGTTGGTGTCTCGCTCAAGGGCACTTCAGCCCAAGGCCGCCCCATGTTATCCTAACTGCATGTCTTTGAACTGTGGAGGAAACCCACGCAGACGCGGGCAGAACATGCAAACTCCACATAGAAAGGCCCCCGTCAGCCACTGGGCTCGAACCCAGAACCTTCTTGCTGTGAGGTGACAGTGCTAACCGCTACACCACCGTGCCGTACACACACACACACACACACACACACACAGAGAGAGAGAGAGAGAGAGAGAGAGAGGTGTGTATCCCTCAGGGATGTGTTACCATTTTAGTAAACATCTGAACAAAACTTTACATGTTGTGTGTGTGTGTGTAGCTAGGACTGTGTGTGAGCCGAGCATCAGCCTCTGTCCTGAACCTGAACTGCAGCCTTGTCCTGCTCCCAATGTGCAGATCCATCCTCACTGTACTGAAGGGACAGACACAGGTGAGACAGACAGACACCGAGAGACAGATTTACTGTCAGATAGACACGTATCTGAGGTAAACATCTTGCTAAGACCAAAACAGAGCTATTATCAGGAAATTTCATTATCACTGTTTTTCATCTCTTGCAGGTGAAGAGTAGAAAAGTGCGCAGGTTGTTGGATAAAAGTAAAACCTTCCATGTGGCGTGTGGCGTCGCTATTTCTGTCTTCTCAGGTGAGCCGTCGCTACGTTTCGAACTATGACGAAACGATACAGGGAAAAAAAAACAACAACAACTAGCTATGACTAACCAAACACAAAATACTGACTAAAACTGTCCATAAAGTATTATAGTTTGCTAGCAACAGCTAATGACCAAAGTTAACATCTTAGCAACTGCTGCTTCTCTTCAGGTTCCGGCTAATCAAGCTACTAGCATCTAGCTAAGCACTGGCTAAACTCTGTAACCACAGCTAGCTATAAATAATAAACTACAACAAACTTTAGCTAAAAGCCAAAACATTTACACTTCAGCATTAAAGGTCCCATGGCATGGTGGTTTGTTGATGCTTTAAACGGGCTCGTGGAGGTTTCCGGATGTTATATCCGCAGGCTTTCTCGAAATGAACCCTCGGCACGTAAATATAGCCTCCTGGGAGAAAGCCCCATTTCAGCGCTTTTCCCAGTGCGTCGTTTTGCTAATGAGAAGCAGGAGGCGGGGAAGGGTAGAGGGTGGGGGCGGGCCATGGGGGGAGGGGAGGGGCTTGACCAAGCTGCGCACACACATACTCGCTGCTATCAGCGCCTGTAGCCACGCTGCTAAGACAAAACCCCGTTCTCCCTCAGACTCCTTTCGTAAACTCAACGTGACACAGAGAACAGAGAGTGAGAGTGTTCGGAGTGGTAGTTTACGAACGTATAATACCCTAGGCTTGAATACGCACTCCATAACCAAAGAGGATAGAAGCAGCAACTACAGCAACATATCGCTTATCCAACAGAAGACATGCATTGCGGAGCAATAGTCAAACATAAGCTCATAAGTTAGTCAATTTCCAGACTAAACTCAGTTTAACAGAGCATGCTGCATGCTCTTTAGTTTTGTAGCGCAGATTACCTGGCTAACTGCAGGAAGCGGTTAGCTGCACAGCTAATGTAGCCATTGCTAGGCTAACGTACCGATTTTAAAACACGGCAAAACGACCAGTTATACACTTACTTGTTCGGTGTTTGTTGCTGATGCGGCAGGGATGCTTGGTACGGACCCAGGCTTCAGTGACAGTTGATGTGCAAAACCTGCCCTGTACTGTCCCAAGTTGTGGAAACATTCCTCAGGAAAATGCTTCCGACAAACATACACCGTCTTAGGTAGACTCGACGGCGTATTATTGAAGTAAATAAAATTAAGCCACTGCGTCTTCAGGGGCTCTCCCGTCGGCAGTAAAAACAGACTCCTTTCTGTGTTGTCACATCCATGTACAGCGCAACTTCCATGTTTCGCTCGCTTAGGTGATGCCATGTTGTGTCCTCTATGGTCTCCTCACTACAACTGGGCGGGGCAATCCATACAGTGGGTGGGAATCCAGAGGGGGGGGGCGTGGGGATCATCTCCCTTGCTGACGTAGTAAAGGGAAGAGTTTATCAACGCGCCGTTTTGACGCGCCATTCTCAAATGTTGGGCATAGTTTGGTTTACACATTATGAAATTTCTAGCCACTGGAGTGACTTAAGAAGGTCAGAGGAACTCATTTTAACGTTAAAAAACCTCAGAAAGTGAAAATTTCATGCCATGGGACCTTTAATACATCATCCAAACATCATATTTGTAGCTGCTTTTATTAATTTCTTTGATGATCCACAAGATCTGTCCAGTCAGTATCATCGCTAGCAACAGCTACTGACCACACTTAGCATCCTTAGCAACTGCTGTTTATCATCAGGTTCTAATATAACGTTACCACAGCTAGCCACAACATTTCAGGGCTCGACATTAACGGTTGTCCGCTTGTCCGGGACAAGTGATCCTTTATGTCAGACGAGTTCATCGTCTCAGTTACTTGTCCGATTGGACAAGTGCCAAAATACGCCGATATTCGGGTTACGTATCAAATTTATCAGTTTATTCACATGATTTCCGAAGCATCTCACTCAACATATTGTTTCGATGACTCGCCGGATGTTTCTCTTCGGAAAGAGCGATGTGCGCATGCGCAATATTCCGCTTGCGAAACAGGCCAATACCGCTTCGTGTATTTGAGCTGAAAAGTAAACGGTCGTTTAGCAGACCCTCCAGGATTTCGCGATGTTGCGATTTGCAACATCAACGCAAATTCAACCAATCCCCGCGAATTCAGGGCGGTGTTACAATTATATCCAATCACCGCAACTTTCCCGCAAATTTGACCAATCGTTGGCGGCGTCTTGAGGTGACGTCGACAAACTACCTTCCGCCTTACTTCCGTGTATACGTTCAAGAGAAGCAGCATGTGTGAGTCAGTGTTTATGTAGGCTTAAATTCTGTTACTGAAAGTGTGTTATGTTTACAGTGAAGGACTGTGTGCACTTTACATTATTTTTTACTTAATACAAGAAATTAATGGATGCCAACGTTTTTGCCAAAATGGTATTTTATTTTCCATTGTTTAGGCAGCTTCAGCATCATACTGTGAGATTCTGTTCAAATTGTTTTTTTTTCTTCTATGAAGCCTGAGCCATTTATTTTATTAGTTTATAATTATTGTTTAATTTAGTCTTCAGGAGAGACTGCCTGCACACCGTACTAGTATTAATAGTTTTTTTTTTTTCTTACATGAAAGCTGAGGCATTTATATTATATTTTAAGGTAACTTCATGTTGTGCTGTGAGGTTCTCTGCACTTTAACTTTTGAACCAACAGGAGCATTTGGATAAGTAAAGCCTATTTTTCTGCATTTTTGTAGTCCTGGTAATCTTTTATATTGGTAAAGTTGTTTATAGGACCATTTCTCAGTGTCTTTGTTTTTTTTAATCAATAGTTTTTCAGTAATAACTTAATATTTAACATATCACTCAATTTTAATCACAAAAAGAGAAAATCGCAACTTTCACTTCCTCCCGCAATGTAATCGCAACAAAAACTGAAAAAACACCGCAACTTTCATCACAACCATTAAATACCATACAGGAGCCACAATGAATAATTAGACAACAACAATTAATCAGTGGAGGATATACATTCAAAGTTAATAATTTAAAAATGAAAATATATATAATTTTAATTTTCTGGTTTTCAATTTCTCATAAATAAATTAATGATTGATGGAGTCCAATTTTTTTTCTGCAGTGAATAGATTTTTGTGTTAAAGTAATTCTGGTGAAATTAGTTTATTACAAATAGTTTATTTGTGGGTTTTTTTTCTCAAATTTTTCTTCGGACAAGTCAACTTCACATTCGGACAAGTAAATTTCCTTTCAACTTGCCCGACAGGACAAGTGGTTTCAAAAGTTAATGTAGAGCCCTGCTTTTTAAAGAAAAAGGTTGGTGCCGAAATCTAAGAGGACCAGCTGTGGTCTGCTTCGTTAACAGGTGTGTGTGTGTGTGTGTGTGTGTGTGTGTGTGTGTGTGTGTGTGAGAGAGAGAGAGAGAGAGAGAGAGAGAGACTGATAGAAAGTGCTAGAACATCTACTGTTTTTCCTGCCTCAGGACATTTCCATGTTCTCATTACAGAGTTCCGAAGTTCTGAGGCAGCCTATCACCATGGCAACAACGTGGCATAAGACAGCAAAATAACCCATAAATAAGTCTGTAAGAGAGAAAGAAAGCAAGAGATGGAGAGAGAGAGAGAGAGAGAGCGCGAGTGAGAGAGAGAAAGAAAGAGAGATTATCAGCTGTTGAACAGATCCTCAGTCCTGCATACCCAAAGCATGCTGTCAGACTTCTCCTCAGGGAGTATTTTGTGTGTGTGTGTGTGTGTGTGGGTGAGTGTGCACTCTAGGACAGTCTGTGCTGCTACGGTAAGAAAACAAAAACTAACAGACCCACAGTGTGGATTTCAGAGCTTTACCAGACGACTGCCTTAAGAAAACAAATAACTGCTAACATGAAAGAGGCTAATTTGTTTGATGCTAACATCGATGTTAGCTTACGCATCAGTTTCACACAGCCAGAATCACTTCACGGTAGACACCGGTAGACGATTTTGGGCCTTCCAGGGGTCAATCAGCATGCGTTCTGGGCCTTTCCATCAGAATACATGACAGCCAGGGAGCTACCTTGACAGCCGGGAGGGCGTGGCTTCCTTCCCTGGAAAGTTTGTTCGTGTTGAAGATTGCCATGGGTCAAGCACCGGATGAATTCATCCTTCACGACCGTGAAGGCGTCCGTGAACATCCTTGAGGCATACATGGGCTACCGGAGGTTACCGTAGCATTTCGTTGCAACCCTCAATGGAACAACATTCTGAAAAGTTTGCCTTGGGGGCGTGGCTTATTTTGTTTTGCTGTGGCTATGTCATACTGCAGCTGTGAAAACTGTACACACTGCCGTTTCACCGTAAGGCCATACATCGCTATACGTCGCTGGTGCCATTGGTTTACCTTTGCAACCGTCGCGGCTACTGTGGCTTCATTTGCATGTTTACTCCGCCCAAATTTATGCGACAGCTCATGAATCTGCCAGAATGGCCACGGCCACGGTCGGCCTCAGCCATGGTTCTCCTGGATCGACCGTCGATGTGTGACCTTAGCTTGAGGTTTCTGTACAACACTTATAGAACAGAGGGGAACCATCAGGGCCTTCTAGGCATTCGGAGAAGCCCAAACATATCAGCATTTCAAATGTTATATTTAATTTCTTTCATTCTTTCATAATTTCATTAAAATTATTCTCTTCTAATTCTAATTTGGCCTCATTTTCTATCAAATGTTTTAATGAAAACATTAAAATCGAGTTATCCAGTGAGATTTGTTTGTTTGTTGTGTCTAGGCTGAGAAGAGTTTAGAGCTGCTCACTCATTGGTTAGGACTTCACTGCCGGGACAGAAGGCCATGGCAGTGTATGTTTATGTGAGAAGTGACAGATGCATCAATTAACTAATCAGATTTTGATTTATAGTGGGACGGACCAAAAATTTATGGCCCTCGGCCTTCTAGAAGGCCAACGTGAGTTTAACTGCGAGTCAGTGCGGCAGTGAAGTCACCTTCCAGCCGGTGTAGCGCTCATCAGTAGTGTTAGTGAATGCTAATAAAGCAGTCAAGGCAGTGCTTTTTTTTCTATACTTTTTCACTGTAGATAATGCAAATAGCTGTCTGTATTTAATCCTTCGTTTGTCTAATTTTTATTTCAGTTTTATTTGTTATCTGTTTGACTTTTTCTTGTTACTGTAACATGTGAATTTCCCCGATGTGGGATGAATAAAGTGAATCTAATCTAATCTAATCTAATCTATCTATCGAGAGCAAGTAGCACAGGCTAATGACCGAGAAACTAAGATTTCGGTCTCCAGACTCTTGTTTCACGCTGAACGCTCGCTACAGTATTTTTCACTCAGACTTAAGTATTCATTTCCCTCTGTATTTTACTGAGTTACTTTTAAAATCAACATCGACAACTACACACAACGGAGCCAGCTGGGAGCCTGCCGCTAATCCCTTACAAAATCCTTTGCCCTGTTGGTATTTTGGTGTCTGAGCTGAAGTCCTAGCTCTAATAGTAACGGTTCACCACTGGTATACAACATATCGGTCGTCAATTTCTCGTAAATTTTCCAGACATCGACACATAAAAACACTCACGTTACAACTTATCGTCTTTTTCATTTTCCATTCAGCGGTCGTACGTCATATCTTTAAACACACGTGATATTTGTTTGTTTAAGATTTCTCGCTCCTTTGTCAGTATACCAGGGGGTGTGTTTGGAACTAGCAGCGGTGAAAGTTCTGCTGCTGAACATACAGTAACTATGACAAACTGTTTCCTAAGTAACTATAGCTAGCTAAGTTTTATAACAGCACAGGTTCGTGACTGGTTCACGCAAAATCCGAGGTTTATATTGATGCGCTTGTTGTTGTGAGTGCAGGTTCGCTCTCACTAGCCTTGAACCTCGAAGTTCTTTCAGACGCGGCACACAACAGAAATAAAAAGTCTTGAATGCAGCTTTTCTGTAGCCTGGGCCTGCCCATCCTAAGTGTGACGCAACACGAGGGCCTGTTGCAAGCTTAGTGTGGCAAGGCAAGCTATCTCCAGCTCTTCCAAGCTCCCGAAAAATCAGGAGCCAATCAACTTTGAGCATCTTCAATGGCCCTGGGTAGAGGCGTGTTCAAGGCACTGACGTAGTAGAACTGCGACCGGAAGCCATAGATTGTTTGCAGAATCTATGCCGGAAGCGCTTCATTCACTAGAAACATTACGAACATGGAGCAGCGGCAAGCCTTTGACACAGCGGTAGATGCTGTATTGAAAGCATTCAACGGGAAGTTCTCATTGAAAACGGAGCAAAGAGCAGCCCTGGAGGTATTTATCTTCTTCCTGTTACTCAAGCAGTTTCCGTCGCGTCACATATGTCAGAGGAAAGAGTGATGTGATTGGTTTAAGCTTCGTCACAGCCTTTTCTGGCTTCGACCAGTAGCAAACTGAGGCATTTCAGGGAGGCGGGTCAACCACGCCTTTGGGAAACGGGTCAACCACGCCTTTGGGAAACGGTTGGGCTTAATATCTTTGCCAGACCAAATGCTCGCAGAGCTTTGAAGTCGTGTTAGCCAGACTAGCTTTTCTGAGTTGTCTGTATCTTTACTAAAACTTTAAATCATACAAAACAAAAGATGAATTCCTAACTTCTAAATCTGACGTGCTGCAGCAAGGCACGGTGCCGATGGTGCCGGTCCAAAGACTGTGGTGCTCCTTGGCTCGAGGCTTCTGTTCTGTCGTCTTTAATGCGTGATCACACTTTTATACTACTTCCGCAGCAAGTCAAATTGCATCACAGCTTCGTAATAACTACGTTCTTACATTACTAAATGAATTCTTAACATTACTAAGATGCATTTATATTCTTATTCTTCTTATTCTACAAATTAACCAGAAATCTCATCTCATCTCATCTCATTATCTGTAGCCGCTTTATCCTGTTCTACAGGGTCGCAGGCAAGCTGGAGCCTATCCCAGCTGACTACGGGCGAAAGGCGGGGTACACCCTGGACAAGTCGCCAGGTCATCACAGGGCTGTCACATAGACACAGACAACCATTCACACTCACATTCACACCTACGGTCAATTTAGAGTCACCAGTTAACCTAACCTGCATGTCTTTGGACTGTGGGGGAAACCGGAGGAAACCCACGCGGACACGGGGAGAACATGCAAACTCCACACAGAAAGGCCCTCGCCGGCCACGGGGCTCGAACCCGGACCTTCTTGCTGTGAGGCGACAGCGCTAACCACTACACCACCGTGCCGCCCCATGAATGGAAATATTAATTCTAAATGTACAATATGCAATCTATATCTATTTTACATCTCTTACTATGCAAATATGAATTTTCAGTTAAATATAAAAATGGCTCTAACAGTTGTGTTATGTGATGTTATACTTTCTGTCGTAATGAAAGCAAAAAACATGTTGCTCTGGTGACACGATGACACTCCCAGTGAGGTGTGTGTGTGTGTGTGTTGCACAGTGGTTCACGTGAGCGCCCACCTGGTGAATGCTGTTAGCTTCTCTGTTCGATTCTCAAACGAGTTTCCTGACCTCAATGTAGTACATTACCAGGGCCAGGTAACTAACACACACACACACACACACACACACACACACACACACACACACACACGAGTATGATCACAGAGCTGTGTCTTTTAAATTAAGGTTTAATAATGTGTGTGTGTGTGTGTGTGTGTTGTTGCAGGATCCCCGTGTCTTCATTCTGACCACAAGTGAGTCACACATCACACATGTAGTAAGAACGTGGAAGTAGACATGAATTGTGGTGTTTGGGGCGGAGCCAGTGATTAACGATTGCTTCCTTCGCTCTGATTCGTCAGTTCCTGGGATTACAGGTGTCCTATTGGTGCTTGTTTTATTCCTGATGTTTACAGCGTCCTTGCACAGCATACGGTAAATTTATCTGTCGTCTCTTTTTTCACTCTTTCCTTCTCTTTTTCTTCTCTTCTGTTCATATCTCTCCCTTATCTTTTCTTTTTTTAATTTCCCCCTTTTTTTACCTTTCTTTCACTTCCTCACTTCTCTTGTCTTCCTCCCTTGTTCCATTATCAGCCCTCTTTTTCTCCATTCCATTCCTTTGTACTCTCCTTTTCTATTTTTTTCTTTTCTTTTCATTTATCCCTCCATTCGTTTCTCTTCCCCCCACTTATCCTACTCCCCTTTTCTCTTTACTTCCCCCCACTCCCTCTCTTTTCGTCTGCTCTTTCCCTCCCTCTTCTGTCTTTACGTCCTCTCTTTACAAGTGGGCACTTGTTGTAAATTGTCAGCTGACCCAGAGCTAACCACACACACACACACACACACACACACACACACACACTACAGTGATTACAGTGTCTCTGATTGAAGTGTGTTTTCTGACTCATGGCTGTGTTCAAATTGCAGTGTGCTGAGTGTTTCAGTGACCTGCTCTCGTCCTCAATAAGACACGCCCCTAATCCCAGGCCTCTCTGAAGGGCACTTAACACTCGCTCCCTAAAGAGGACTGAGGGCTCTTTCGTTTCATCTCAGCTCCACTTCACTCCTGTTCTCAGTGCACACTTGCACACTTCCCCTAATCACTTTACGTACAGACACCCTCAGTCTTTCCCTTATTCCTTTATTTTTTATGCATTTGTTCTTCTTACTCCCCCATTCTAGCTTTCTTTCTTTGTCTTACTTTGTTTATTCATTTTTAAACGTTTTATTGAAACCAAATTTTATTTTTGTCTTTCCTTTTCTTTCTTTCTTTCTTTCTTTCTTTCTTTCTTTCTTTCTTTCTTTCTTTCTTTCTCTGGATTCTTCATTTATTTTCTTTTTTAATTCAAACATTTTTGTCTTCTTCTTTCTTTTATGTACTTGTTCTTTTTTCAAACTTTCTTTCACTCGTCATTCTCTTATTCATTTCGTTATTCATTATTTTTTCTTAAATCCAGATTTTCTTCTTTGAATTCTTTTTCTGACAGATTTTCTTTTTCTTTCTTTCTTTCTTTCTTTCTTTCTTTCTTTCTTTCTTTCTCTGGATTCTTCATTTATTTTCTTTTTTAATTCAAACATTTTTGTCTTCTTCTTCTTTCTTTTATGTACTTGTTCTTTTTTCAAACTTTCTTTCACTCGTCATTCTCTTATTCATTTCGTTATTCATTATTTTTTCTTGAATCCAGATTTTCTTCTTTGAATTCTTTTTCTGCCAGATTTTCTTTCTTTCTTTCTTTCTTTCTTTCTTTCTTTCTTTCTTTCTTTCTTTCTTTCTTTCTTTCTTTCTTTCTTTCTTTCTTTCTAGGTTATATTGACTGCTTTCATGTTACCCATAATGCTTTGCCCCTTGGGTGGGTAACCAAACTATAAACAAACTAAAACAACACAGCGTCGCACACTGGCAGTAATCTTTCGAATTTAAATCTCCCTAAAACCTTCAAAGAAGTGTCAAAACTAACTAAACCAAAGTTTAAAGAAATCCATAAAGCCTTTTCTGTGGACGTCGAGAAATCAGTCGGTAAAAAAGTGCTTGTAAATATCGTATATTGGCTCCGTCATTGCAGGAGCCAGTTAATTCAGTAGATGGGCAGGAAATCGACAAGGTAGACGAATTCCTATATCTTGGGGGCCACATCAATGCAGCCCATGACATTGACACTAAGATCGGCAAAGCGTGGGGTGCGCTGCACTCATTGTCAAAAGTCTGGCTCTCACCAATTAGAAAATCAACCAAAATGAGACTGTTCAAGGCAACCGTAGAGTCAATTCTTCTTTATGGTGCAGAATCCTGGACATTAACCAAGTCTCTAAGGAGAAAGCTTGATGGAACATACACTCGCATGTTGAGAAAGGTCCAAAATGCCTCTTGGCAATCGCACACCACCAACAACTCACTATATGGTAACTATCCTCGCCTTTCTGCCATCATTCGACAACGCAGACTAACATTAGCTGGTCATGTGGCGAGACACGAAGAAGCTGCCGGTCGTGTTCTTTAATGGACTCCAGATGCAAAAAGAAACATTGGGAAACCCAAAACAACTCTAATCAATGTTCTGGAAGAAGACACTGGTCTCAGAGGGGATGAGTTATTGACTGCGATGTTGCGATGAATTGGAGGAAGAATTTCATTCGTGTCACCGATCACGCTAAAGCTAAGCTAAAATATTGTGTCGAACGCTTTGAACATCTCTACTTTGGGTGACAGTGAGTCAGCAGCCTTCTCCGTCTGTCAACACGGGGGTTCCAACAGTTACTGACGTGGATAAGTTAAAAGATCAGCAGAAGAGCTGAGAAAGATGGACACTGATCATAGGAGAATCCACAGTGAAATGGTTTTTGCTGGGTGCTGGTTATGACGAGAAAGCTGTAAGGAAATACAAAACGCTTCATGCATGGGAACACAAGCAAAGAATTCACTCAGTCATCAGGCTTGTAGTACTCGAGTCCGCCTCGTGTACTAATTTTAAGGACTCATGACTTGACTTGGACTTGAGCACTGATGACTCGGACTCGTGCATTAACTGCATTCGGACTCAGAAAATTGGAGACGAGGACTCGGATTTTTTCTTTATTTTTTCTAACATGCCATAATAATTTGGCATAAGATATTTATATCTACATTAATTTTTATACTAATTTTGTCCAAGAGAATGCACATTCACCTGTTCATACGTCATGTTCAGGAACAAACTAACGTTAACGGCGCTAAAATGCCTGGAGAGACGCCGCTAGGATTGTCTGCTTTGCTTATACGGACTTCTCGTGCAGTGGGAAAAAATGCACTGCGATGTGTTCCATATGTAGAAGAACTATCGAGGAGATGACCTCGAACTTCAATCGTCATTTAGCAAGACTCCACCCAGAGAAGGAAGTGACACACTATGTTCATTGCTCTATTGATAGTGGGCGGGGCTTGCTGAGCGATGAACTAGCTAGTGTTAACTCTCTCTCATGTTATTTGCCCTGTTGATAGTGGGCGGGGCTTGCTGAGCGATGAACAAGCTCGGACTCGACTCGAAATTTTCTTTAATGACTCAGACTTGAACTCTAGGGACTCGATACTGAACTCGGACTCGAGGTGTAGTGACTCGATGACAACATTGCAGTCGAGTCAGAACTGTCAAATTTATTTTTTAAGTTGTAATTGATTTTGATTTCCTTCACTCTGATTTTCCTCGAGCTCATATGCTGCCAGATTACAACCGTCTCTGGGCTGTTAGAGGAAGCTGTTAGGGTTACAGGGGCACATCCTACATTCGATCTTCCTACAGAAACACTCAAAGGGGAAGGACATGCAAGCTTACTGACACTGCATCGTTTGAGCTTTGTTTTGGGAGTCGATCCTTCAATAAAGTTTTTCGGTTTTCGCACTTTTTATGACTAAACACAAAGACAGAGTGGTTGTAGGCTTCGCGACTTGGATCATCAGACTTTAGTCCACCACTGAAGTGTGCAGAACACAGTCGTCACAGTCGCGTGTTGTCTGTCGGTGTAAAATCATGACGGCGAATTCTGTCGAACCGCGCTTTTCGACACTTAGCTTAGCTTCTTTAGGTATTCTATAAAACTTTAAATCAGGAAAAGTCGTCGTTTTTCCCCATGTGAATTCGAAGAAATGGCTGAGGTTATCGGACTTCGTAAACAAATATAGCACCTGGTTACCCCCCCCCGGCGCAAAGCATTATGGGTATGTGAAAGTAGAGAATAATGTAGTTTGTTTTTTTTCTCACTTGATTTGTCCTTTTGTTTGTTTGTTTGTTTCTCTTTCGTTCGTGCGTGTGTGTGTCCACAGAGTGTGTAACTATGAGATCTTCTGGTATACTCACAATCTTTTTATCCTCTTCTACATCATACTGATGCTGCATGGGCTGGGGTAAGATCTCACACACACACACACACACACACACACACACGAACAGAACCACATGTAAACTTCCTGTTCTACAGAGGGACTTTGAAGTACCAGACGAATATGGAAACCCACCGACCAGGCTGCATCTTGGCCAATCAGACACATCCAACCGATCTGATGCCAAAAGAAGAAAAGAGGGCGGAGTCAGCCAAAGGTTCACCTACAGTGTGTAGTGAAGAGGCCAAGTTTCAAGCTCACTTTCCTCAGGTGTGTGTGTGTGTGTGTGTGTGGTATAATTAGAAATAATGCAGTAATTACTTGAATACATATCATGTCCTGCTTATGATATACATAACTGATTTGTGTGTGTGTGTGTGTGTGTGTGTGTGTGTAGACGTGGTTGTGGGTCTCTGCTCCCCTCTGTCTGTACTGTGCAGAGAGAGTGTACCGCTATGTGAGGGGCAGTAGCCCTGTTACTGTGGTATCTGTCACCAGGCACCACTGTGATGTCATCGAGGTGCACATGTTGAAAAGTGGCTTTAAGCCCCGCCCAGGACAGGTAAGCCCCACCCCTATATATGTGTACACATATAATGTTATTACAACACTTGTATTAATTTCTTGTGTGTGTGTGTGTGTGTTGTCCTCAGTACATTTTGCTGAACTGCCCAAGTGTGTCATCATTTGAAAACCATGCATTCACTCTGACTGCGGTGAGTGTGTGTGTGTGTGTGATTGTGTGTGTGTATATATATATATATATATATATATATATATATATATATATATATATATATATAATGTATGTATGTATGTATATATATGTGTGTGTATATATATATATATATATATATATATATATATATATATATATATATATATCAGTGGCGGCTGCTGGTTTTTAAAACAGGGGAAGCCCATTTTACGCATTCATCGTAAAACCTGTAGGCCGGATATCAAAGCATAGAAAGGTGTGCCCCATTAGCATAGTGAACTAGACAACCCTACCTAGTGGCAGAAAGTATTTTTGCTTGTACATTTCATGTTCTAGTCTGGCTTGCCAGGCTAGTGCCTCATATCCTTAATCAAAAATATCAAACATCCAAAAATCACTGGCTATTCAACGAAGAGCCTTGAACATCATACCCTGATATACAACACAGAGTCTTTAACACAACACCCAGCTGTGCAACACATCCTTGAACATCTTCTGCAACACAGTCTGGAAATCCATAACCAGGTAGGCTATGCAACACACAGAACCTTGAATATTATACCCAGGCATAACCTATAACACAGAGCCCACCATTCTCTTAACATTACTGAACAATATACACACTTCACATTCATGAACATTATATGATGCACACTATTTATACACAAATTCTGCCCTCCGCTCCTTTTCCAGAAAATGGTCTGTGACCCTGTCATACTAGCTGGTTGTGCTTTCCAGAGACTTCACCAATTTCTGTTAGCAGCTAGCACTGCAGATCCCAATAAGGCTCCAGCTAGCCTACAACCAGATTGAACTACAAATGAAATAAACGAGTGAATTTGCGAATAATCAAACTGATAGAATGGATGAAAGTTAACGGAGCACAACGAGTAATATTTACATTTATTTACAGAGTAATGTACAGAGACATCAATGAGAAGAAACGTTTATATGAAAAGAAATTCGGACAGCACTTTGGCACACGACTACACTTTCTCGACATCCGCTAGGGACTGATCATACTTCCGTGTTCCTCGCCGACGCTGAAGTACAGAGCCCGCCCTCCTCATGTCTTTCAAACACTACCTCCAATAGTCCTTCATCGGCCCGGCTTCTTGTCCCTCCCACTGTCTCGTTTAGTCCCAGAGAAGCCTGGCTTCCCTGGAAGTGACGAGTTTGTCGATTTTAACCAATAACAACTAGCTGAAATTGGCTGTTCAGAGCCCTCTCATAGACTGCAATGGATACCCGGCTGCCAGCCATAGAGCCCATTGAAATAAGAAAGGTTACAGCCAGTGTTGCCAGATTGGGCGGTTTTAAGTGCATTTTGGCGGGTTTTGAACATATTTTGGCTGGAAAACGTCAGCAGTATCTGGCAACGCTGGTACAGCCTGGCAGCAAAGGTGATTCTCATAGCGAACTGCAAGTTTGTCAGACATCACTAAAATAAGTTACAGGATAGTTATGAACGTAAATACAATCTTGGGCATATATTATTGTAAGGTCCTCTAAAATAACACTGTATTTTATACTCTATATTGGATTGCCCTATTTTCTGTGTAATTAACTCCATTTACCATAATGCCTTGTGGTTTGGAATATTTTCACTGTTCTGATGTGTTGTGACGTTCTGTGCATTCGGACCAATCAGACTTATTTGCTCGTTGTAGTTTTATTTGAATTTTGATGTCAGCCAATGGTAATTGGTATATGTTTAATGCCCGCGAGTTCGCGGGCTTTTTGAGATGTTTCATCACTTCGCGAGGGAGAAGCTCACGGAGTTCCCGCCTGCTGCCGAGCAGAGAGAGATCGCGTTGTTTGTGAGCTCTATTTCAGCACTTATTTTGCAGACAGTTTTTTTTTATAGTTTGGTCTGCTTGTGGCCATAAACTCCGGTGTCACTCCAGTGAGTGATCTTGCTGTTTTTTTTTTCTGCGGACACATCTGCCCTCCGTGCTGTGCCCACCGGAGCGCTTTCGTCAGTCCCGGGAACTCACTGTGTCGGGTCTGGGACCCAGCCCGCTACCGAGGGGTTTGGGGTGAGCAGCATCTTATTCGAGCGAGCTAACCCACAGCAATAGCTAGCCCTCTGCTCAGGAGCATCTGCTGCGTGACTGTACCGACATCTGTAACCTGATCCGTCTGGTTTGACCGGTGGATTGTGAGTAACGCGAACCCACACTTACACTGACACACACACACACACACACGCGTTCCTCTGGTCTCGCCTGGATAGCCAGCGTTTTAGAAGGGCATTGCAGCGGTTGCTGTTCTGTCTGCAGTTCACAGAGCTGCCACCTGTGCACCAACGGGCCCCAACTGCGCGCGCGTTTTTCTTTCTTGTCCACTTCTTTTCTTCTGATACTTTACCCAGTTTTATTTTCTTACTATGTACTGCTGGTATACACACTGTTGATGTGCTATCTGTAACACCTCTATTATGTAGGCTAATTGTTTCCGCTCTTCTTGTGCCGGTGTTACTATTTTCTTGGTGATTACATTGCATGCTTCTTTGGGAGCATTTATTGTCAAATACTATTATTATTATTATTATTATTATTATTGCTTATTAATAAATATAATCATTATTATTTAATTATATCTTGGGTGTATTGGCTGCTCATTTGGTTGTTTATATTTGAACATTCTGACATGCACACTGCAGACTAGCTATTAGTTCTTTCACTCATGCTACTGTTATTTTAAAGTCTGAGGAAATACACCATACACTAGCTTCAAAGGTAAGTGTAGTATTTTCGCAGTGGAGGCACCGCGCTGTTAAATTTATCATTTATTAGATTTATGCTTATTATTCTCTCTCTCTACTCATACTTGTACCCTTATGGTATCAGGAATCTCAGCCAGCTCACCACTCCACCGCTGAGAACTTAGGACCCTGTTGCGCCATTATTTATTGGGATTTAGGGTAACTCTTTAGTAGCCTATAGCCTACTGTGCTGGGTGATCAGCACCTGTCCAAAAAAAAAAAAAAGGGGGTTACATTTTGGAGGCACCGCTGGGATTTTCCTGTTTACCAGAACAAGTAGATCGCTGTGTTTTGCTTAGTGTTTGTGTTGTGTTAGTTATTGCTGTTTGCTGGGCAGTTTTTTTTTAAACATGGACCTTAGTCAGGCTGTTGAGTGGAGCCGTGAGGAGAATGTGGAGTTGTGTCATGCCATTTTACTTAGCAGAGTGCCATTGGAGGCCACTGATGATGTGGTTAGCCGTGTGCTCAGCACAGTTAAGGTTCTGGGTAGGACCCGGATACGCGGTCGCCGTGGTGACAAGACTGGTAGGCACCTGTACATTTTAGTCGAGACTTCTGCTGAGTTGGATCAGAGCTCTGTCCCTCCTGAAGTGGGAATTGTAGGTGAGGCAGGTCCATGGGCTGTTCATGTAGTGAGTAGTTTGCTGCCTGCTAGTCCTGTTCTTGAAAGTGATGGATTCGAAGCCAAGCTATTTTCATTATTACAGCAGGAAGGCAAGTCTATGGGTGATGTGAAGGCTGTTTTGGGCACGCAGCCTCCTAAACCTGATGTCAGCATGGATCTTGTGAATGCCATAGGCCAGCTCGTTGATCGCTGTAACCAGGCATCTGTTGATGTGCCTGGCTATAGAAAACTGAGGCTGTTTTCCGGTTTACGGCCCGTTCCCCCAGGCGAGGAAGAATATGAGGCCTGGATGGAGCAGGCTACTCAGATGATTACTGAGTGGCAGTGCAGTGATGCTGCTAAGCGACAGCGCATTGTTGAGAGTTTGCGTGGGCCTGCTGCGGATATAGTAAGGTTTTTGAAAGTCAGTAGCCCATCTGCTACTGCTACTGATTACTTAACCGCTCTTGACACTACTTATGGATCAACTGAGAGTGGGGCAGACCTTATGGCATCGTTTCGCCATACTTTTCAAGAAGATGGTGAGAAACTTTCTGCTTTCTTGTATCGCTTGGACAAGCTTCTCCACCGTGCTCTTTTGAGAGGAGGGATTGAAGCTGCAGGCCTGAATCGTGCATGTCTGGAGCAGTTGTTCAAGGGTGCTCTCACCACTGACATTGTGGCTTTACGTGTGCGACTTCTGCACACTTTGCAAGCTCCGCCTTCTTTTTCCCAGTTAATGCGAAATGTGAGAGAGGAAGAGCACTGGGTAAGTGCAAGGGAGAGTGCAAAGGTTTCTGTGGCCTCATCTACATTTTGCCAGGTTCCTGTGACTGCTGCTGTCGCTCTTCCTCATGTGCCTGTTACTCCCCTGGCGTCTGAGGTTGACAGTCTGAGGAAAGAGGTCAAGGAGCTGACGTCTTTAGTAACTAAACTTTTGACTGCTACTACCGTGGCTCCTGAAAATCCTCAAGTCTCACAGTTTGGTGTAAGCCACAGCACAGAAACCACAGCCCCAGCTGTTCCCACAAGGGCTGTTTCTTCGAACCTGCCGAAGTCTACGACATCCTCTTCTGTTCCTGCCATTTTTTGTTACAAGTGTGGAGAAGACGGCCACACCAAGCGAGAGTGCACACGCCCTGAGAACTTGAGGGTAGTGAATCAGAAGCTGCTTAAGAGGGTCACGCAGCAGGGAAACTTCCCCGGAGCTCAGTGAAGGAACGGCACAGAGCTCCATCACACAAAACACGTTCCGCTCATTGTTCACCTCCAATCAAAGTCAGCCAATCACAACTGCCGTCTGGGTTAGTGGGGCCCTCGGCTGAGGTGCCCGTGCAGATAGAAGGTATTTATGCTAAAGCTCTGCTTGATAGTGGTTCTCAGGTCACCATCTTGTATCATAGCTTTTATAATGCATATTTGAAGCATTTGCCACTGCAGCCAGTGGAAAATCTGGAAATATGGGGTTTGAGCTCTCACAAATACCCATATGATGGATATTTACCTCTTAGGCTTGAGTTCACTGAAGCGGTCACTGGTGTGCCTCAGGTGGTGGACACTTTAGCTCTTGTGTGTCCTGACCCTCAGACAAAAGAGGGTATAGCCATTTTGGTAGGCACAAACACTCACTTAGTGAAGAAGTTGTTCCACTCTTGTCGTGAACAGGCAGGTGACGGGTTTCTTAACACGCTGACCATACACCCGGTGATAAAAGAGGTTTTTGAGTCCATTAAGCACACAGGTGTATCACCGGAGGATGTGAATAAACACGGTACTGTGTGGTTCACGAAACCTAAGCCTGTTGTTTTAAAGCCTGGGCAGGAGCTGCAGCTTTCAGGACTGCCCAAGTTTCCTGGTGAACTCAATGACTCTTTAGTCCTGGTAGACCAGCCTTTTAGTGCTGATGATACATCTGTCCCTGAGCTTGAGGTTCGGCCTGAAGTCCATCCAGTCTCTGCGGTGTCCTGCCGTCGTATTACGGTAAATGTGAGGAATGTTTCTTCCAGGGATGTTCTTGTGAAGAGAGGTAGTCCCCTCGCTCACATATACCCTGTAGAGATGGTGCCACAGTTTCCGTCCACTTGCAGTCCCATAGCTGCTGGTGAGCTTACTTCTGCTTCTTTTGATTTTGGCACTTCTTCTATGCCAGAGGAGGCAAAACATCGCCTCTGCGAGAAGATGTTGCAGAGGAAGGAAGTGTTTTCTTGTAGCGAGTGGGATGTAGGCTGCTCAAAAAGCACTCAGCATGAAATCAGGTTAAATGACTCGCGGCCTTTTCGGGAGCGATCTCGACGTTTAGCTCCTGCTGATCTAGAGGATGTGCGTCAGCATTTGCTGGAACTCCAGAATCATGGCATCATTTCGGAGTCTCGGAGTCCGTATGCTTCGCCCATTGTTGTAGTGCGCAAGAAGTCAGGTAAAGTCAGGATGTGTATTGATTATAGAACGCTTAACCAGCGGACCATCCCTGACCAGTACACAGTTCCCAGGATCGAAGACGCCCTCCATTGTCTCTCTGGTAGTAAGTGGTTCTCGGTGTTGGACTTGAGAAGTGGCTACTACCAGATTCCCATGAGCGAGGCTGATAAAGAAAAGACAGCGTTCATCTGTCCTTTAGGTTTCTATCAGTTTGAGCGTATGCCTCAGGGAATCTGTGGTGCCCCTGCCACATTCCAGAGAGTCATGGAGCGGACAGTCGGAGACATGAATTTTCTGGAGGTTCTGGTGTATTTAGATGACCTGATTGTCTTTGGTAGCACCTTGGAGGAGCATGAGGAGAGACTCTTAAAGGTTCTGGACAGGTTGAGAGATGAAGGTCTCAAACTTTCGTTGGATAAGTGTCAGTTTGGCAGGACGTCTGTGAACTATGTGGGGCACATAGTTTCACAGGATGGCATAGCCACTGACCCCTCCAAAATAGAGGCTGTTGTTTCATGGCCTCGACCACAGACTGTCACTGAGCTACGGTCATTTTTGGGTTTTTGTGGATATTACCGTCGTTTTGTGAAGGGTTTTTCCACATTATGCCGACCGCTGAACGAGTTGCTTCAGGGCTGTCTGCCTCGGAAGAAGAGCTCGAGTTCACAGGCTGCTGACTCGAAACCTTCTTTCCGGCCCTCTGAACCTTTTGGCCCTAGATGGAGCGATCAGTGCGAATCCGCTTTTCAGGAGTTGAAGTCAAGGTTAACTCAGGCCCCGGTGCTAGCTTTTGCAGACCCCCAAAAGCCATATGTTTTGCATGTGGATGCAAGCCTGGATGGTCTAGGTGGTATCCTTTATCAAGAGTACGTTGAAGGATTGCGTCCTGTGGCGTTCATCAGTCGTAGTCTTTCCCCTTCAGAGAGGAATTATCCAGCTCACAAACTGGAGTTTTTAGCTTTGAAGTGGGCTATTGTGGATCGGCTGCATGACTACCTTTATGGAGCCAGTTTTGAAGTCAGGACGGACAACAACCCCCTGACTTATATAACCAAGTCTGCCACATTGGATGCCACTGGTCATCGCTGGTTGTCGGCATTGTCCACTTACGACTTCAGCCTGAAGTACAGGCCTGGGCGGAAGAACATGGATGCTGACGCACTGTCGCGACGCCCTCACGTCAGTCTGTCCCTTGACGATGAGTGGCAAGAGATTCCCGCCCCTGGAGTGCGAGCTATTTGTCAGGTGGTGGCCACACAGAGAGCTGGTTGTTCTCCATTCCCCCGGGTTGCTGATCAGATTTGCAGCCATGAGTCAGCTGTTCCAACAGCATTCTGTCATGTTGCTGCTGTAGCACCTGATCAGTTGCCTACTTTTAGTTCTAGTGAGCTTCAAGAAGCTCAGAAAAGCGACCCTGTTATAGGAGATGTCTGGCAAGCTATAAGTCTGAAGAAGCCTGCTAGTAGTATCCTGACGCGGCATCCTGACTTTAAGATCCTGAAAAAGGAGTGGGCAAAGCTGTCTATTGACAAGGGACTGCTATACAGGACTGTTAAGCAGGGTGGTCAGTGTGTGAGACAACTGGTGCTCCCTAAGCAATTCCATGGTCTGGTTTTTAAGCTGCTGCACGACGATAGTGGCCACTTGGGGTTTGACAAGTCATATAGTCTGGTTCGGGACAGGTTTTACTGGCCTCGTATGAAGCTTGATGCAGAGAAATACTGTAAGACATGTGAGCGCTGCATCAAGCGGAAAACGTTGCCTCAGAGGGCTGCTCCTCTTTCCCACATACAGAGTTCTGGACCCATGGATTTGGTGTGCATAGATTTTCTTTCGATTGAGCCTGACTCTCGAAATGTTTGCAATGTGTTGGTCGTCACTGACCATTTCACGCGTTATGCACAAGCCTTTCCTACTAAGGACCAGACAGCTGTCACAGTGGCAAGGACTCTCTGGGAGAGATATTTTATTCATTATGGCTTGCCCACCCGTATCCACTCCGACCAGGGTAGGGACTTCGAGAGTAGACTGGTGACTGAGATGTTGACAATGTTGGGTGTGAAAAAGTCGAGGACGTCTCCTTACCACCCCCAGGGTGACCCACAACCTGAGAGGTTCAATAGGACTTTGTTAGACATGTTGGGCACCCTAGAGTCACATCAAAAGTCAAAGTGGAGTCAGCATATAGCACATTTGGTGCATGCGTATAATTGCACTCCTAATGAGGCTACCGGGTACTCACCCTATTTCTTGATGTTTGGTCGGGAGGCTCGCCTCCCTGTTGATGTTTGCTTTGGTGTTTCATCTGATGACACGTCATTTGCATCACATTTAAAGTATGTGGCAAAGATGAAAGAGGAGTTGCAAGCTGCTTACCAGCTGGCATGTGCCTCTGCGGATAGGATGAATCAGAGCAACAAGGAGAGGTATGACCAGAAAGTTCGCTATCATAGCCTGAGTCCTGGGGATCGGGTTTTGATTAGAAACTTGGGTCTGAAAGGGAAGCAGAAGCTAGCGGATAGATGGAGCTCATGTCTTTACAGTGTTGATGGTCAGCTTTCTGACCTCCCTGTGTACAGGTTGACGCCTGTTGATGGTAATGGACCAGTCAAGGTGATGCACCGTAACCATATCTTGCCTTTAGGACAGGAGGTAAGACTAGGTCCAGGGGTCGCCACCACTCCAGCCGTGGGCCCAAGAGCTGTGAAACACAGAAGGGCTAGGGAAAATCGTAGGACTGGTGTCTCTGAGGTGTTGCCTCCTGTGGTACATGCACAGTCTAGCACTTCTGATTCTGATTCGGAATATGGTTGTTATGCTGAGGATGCAGTGCAACATGCTCCTCTGACTGCTGGCACGCATAATGCCCAGCCTGTACCAGATTCTACTGCGCCGTGTGTCTCCACCACAGTTAGAAGCCCTAGGTTAGTGCCCACACCTAGAGATGTGATAACTCCACTCAACCCTGCACTCCTTACCTCTCCACATAGGTCTCCTGAGGTAGTGAAGGATTTAGTAGCCACAGACCAGGATGTTAGTTGTCCTGATGTTCACTCTGTAGTTTATTCTGCAGCTCCCACAGACTCCGTTCTTCCCTTAGTACGTAGGTCACATAGGGATAGGAAGCCTACTGACCGCTTGACTTATGGCAAGCTAGGAGTGCAGAGCAGGAATGTTGTAGCATCACACTTTGCACTTGCCGAGCCATTCCCTGCACGATATAAAGTTTCTCATGCCTGGTGGTGTAATCCGCAGGCTCTTTGCAGTACATGCACAGACCGGCCATTCCTTATGCCATGCACTTCACCTGCCTTTACACCCATAGCTAGTTTTTAAGCAATAGGCCATGTTTGTTTTGGGTCTTTGTTTTGTTTTGCTTATTTGTTTTCTTACCTATTTTTCCTGTTCACCTTATAATATATGTAACCCAGCATGGGGGCATGCTGTTTGTTGGTGGGGGGAGAGTGTAAGGTCCTCTAAAATAACACTGTATTTTATACTCTATATTGGATTGCCCTATTTTCTGTGTAATTAACTCCATTTACCATAATGCCTTGTGGTTTGGAATATTTTCACTGTTCTGATGTGTTGTGACGTTCTGTGCATTCGGACCAATCAGACTTATTTGCTCGTTGTAGTTTTATTTGAATTTTGATGTCAGCCAATGGTAATTGGTATATGTTTAATGCCCGCGAGTTCGCGGGCTTTTTGAGATGTTTCATCACTTCGCGAGGGAGAAGCTCACGGAGTTCCCGCCTGCTGCCGAGCAGAGAGAGATCGCGTTGTTTGTGAGCTCTATTTCAGCACTTATTTTGCAGACAGTTTTTTTTTATAGTTTGGTCTGCTTGTGGCCATAAACTCCGGTGTCACTCCAGTGAGTGATCTTGCTGTTTTTTTTTTCTGCGGACACATCTGCCCTCCGTGCTGTGCCCACCGGAGCGCTTTCGTCAGTCCCGGGAACTCACTGTGTCGGGTCTGGGACCCAGCCCGCTACCGAGGGGTTTGGGGTGAGCAGCATCTTATTCGAGCGAGCTAACCCACAGCAATAGCTAGCCCTCTGCTCAGGAGCATCTGCTGCGTGACTGTACCGACATCTGTAACCTGATCCGTCTGGTTTGACCGGTGGATTGTGAGTAACGCGAACCCACACTTACACTGACACACACACACACACACACACACGCGTTCCTCTGGTCTCGCCTGGATAGCCAGCGTTTTAGAAGGGCATTGCAGCGGTTGCTGTTCTGTCTGCAGTTCACAGAGCTGCCACCTGTGCACCAACGGGCCCCAACTGCGCGCGCGTTTTTCTTTCTTGTCCACTTCTTTTCTTCTGATACTTTACCCAGTTTTATTTTCTTACTATGTACTGCTGGTATACACACTGTTGATGTGCTATCTGTAACACCTCTATTATGTAGGCTAATTGTTTCCGCTCTTCTTGTGCCGGTGTTACTATTTTCTTGGTGATTACATTGCATGCTTCTTTGGGAGCATTTATTGTCAAATACTATTATTATTATTATTATTATTATTATTATTATTGCTTATTAATAAATATAATCATTATTATTTAATTATATCTTGGGTGTATTGGCTGCTCATTTGGTTGTTTATATTTGAACATTCTGACATGCACACTGCAGACTAGCTATTAGTTCTTTCACTCATGCTACTGTTATTTTAAAGTCTGAGGAAATACACCATACACTAGCTTCAAAGGTAAGTGTAGTATTTTCGCAGTGGAGGCACCGCGCTGTTAAATTTATCATTTATTAGATTTATGCTTATTATTCTCTCTCTCTACTCATACTTGTACCCTTATGGTATCAGGAATCTCAGCCAGCTCACCACTCCACCGCTGAGAACTTAGGACCCTGTTGCGCCATTATTTATTGGGATTTAGGGTAACTCTTTAGTAGCCTATAGCCTACTGTGCTGGGTGATCAGCACCTGTCCAAAAAAAAAAAAAAGGGGGTTACATTATGTTATGCAAGTTATTGTTTTAATGAGAATGAGAATTCAATGTCGTAGACGCCGCAGTTTGGGGAGAGAATTTTAGGGGAAGCTCGGCTTCCCTTGTTGTCTCTGAGAAATCGCCCCGATATATATATATATATATATATATATATATATATATATATATATATTGTGTTGACGATGTGTTGACTTACCGTATGTTGACAATGATGTAACTGTTTTCTAGCTACACACCAGGGACTTTCCCAGAGCAGTGTGTGTATGTGACTCACTTTATATTTTTGCTCTTCAGTGTCCAACCCAGAACAAAGACACATTTGGGATTCATATTCGAGTGCTTGGGGACTGGACAAGTGAGACACACACACACACACACACACACACACACACACACACACACACACACACATAAAAATTGTCTTTCATAATGAAAAGGTAGATTATTATCAACCTCTCTCTCTTTCTCTAGAATGTTTTTTGCAGCTGTTGGTTCCTGAGTCCGAACACTCTGAGATCCTTCCCATGATGCAACAGCAGAGATATCCCAAGTACGTCCCGGTGTGTGTGTGTGTGTGTGTGTAATGTTCCTCTTATCTCTGTGAGTGGTGAAAAGATGTGACCTACTGAACTCTTCAGGACATTGGGATTAGAGTGTATAATCTTTGGCTTTGTGTGTGTGTGTGTGTGTGTGTGTGTGTGTGTGTGTGTTGTTTGCACAGAGAACAATGAGAATGAGTCATGGAAAACTCATTTGCTTCCTAATGGTGTGTGTGTGTGTTTTGGGACAACTATCATGTTCATGAAGAGTGTGTGTGTGTGTGTGTGTGTGTGTGTGTGTGTGTGTGTGTGTGTACTTGCACTGTCTTCACCTCCTGTTGTTTTTATAAGAAGCTGCTCTTCGTCTCATGTCGTATCCCATTGCTTGAGACCCAGTGAAAAGTGTGGTACTTTGTTCTGATTGGTTGCTCTGTTTTGTGGCTCCGCCCCCCAGGCTATATGTGGACGGTCCATTCGGCAGTCCATCTGAGGAGGTGTTTCATTACGAAGTGAGTGTGTGTGTTGCTGGAGGGATTGGTGTTACACCCTTTGCCTGTGTTCTACACACTCTGCTGTGAGTATCACACAAACACAGACACACCTCAGTGGAGTGTGTGTGTGCGTATTTACTTCTATGTAGCGTATGTACAACCCCGATTCCAAAAAAGTTGGGACAAAGTACAAATTGTAAATAAAAACGAAATGCAATAATTTACAAATCTCAAAAACTGATATTGTATTCACAATTGAACATAGACAACATATCAAATGTCGAAAGTGAGACATTTTGAAATTTCATGCCAAATATTGGCTCATTTGAAATTTCATGACAGCAACACATCTCAAAAAAGTTGGGACAGGGGCAATAAGAGGCTGGAAAAGTTAAAGGTACAAAAAAGGAACAGCTGGAGGACCAAATTGCAACTCATTAGGTCAATTGGCAATAGGTCATTAACATGACTGGGTATAAAAAGAGCATCTTGGAGTGGCAGCGGCTCTCAGAAGTAAAGATGGGAAGAGGATCACCAATCCCCCTAATTCTGCGCCGACAAATAGTGGAGCAATATCAGAAAGGAGTTCGACAGTGTAAAATTGCAAAGAGTTTGAACATATCATCATCTACAGTGCATAATATCATCAAAAGATTCAGAGAATCTGGAAGAATCTCTGTGCGTAAGGGTCAAGGCCGGAAAACCATACTGGGTGCCCGTGATCTTCGGGCCCTTAGACGGCACTGCATCACATACAGGCATGCTTCTGTATTGGAAATCACAAAATGGGCTCAGGAATATTTCCAGAGAACATTATCTGTGAACACAATTCACCGTGCCATCCGCCGTTGCCAGCTAAAACTCTATAGTTCAAAGAAGAAGCCGTATCTAAACATGATCCAGAAGCGCAGACGTCTTCTCTGGGCCAAGGCTCATTTAAAATGGACTGTGGCAAAGTGGAAAACTGTTCTGTGGTCAGACGAATCAAAATTTGAAGTTCCTTATGGAAATCAGGGACGCCGTGTCATTCGGACTAAAGAGGAGAAGGACGACCCAAGTTGTTATCAGCGCTCAGCTCAGAAGCCTGCATCTCTGATGGTATGGGGTTGCATTAGTGCGTGTGGCATGGGCAGCTTACACATCTGGAAAGACACCATCAATGCTGAAAGGTATATCCAGGTTCTAAAGCAACATGTGCTCCCATCCAGATGACGTCTCTTTCAGGGAAGACCTTGCATTTTCCAACATGACAATGCCAAACCACATACTGCATCAATTACAGCATCATGGCTGCGTAGAAGAAGGGTCCGGGTACTGAACTGGCCAGCCTGCAGTCCAGATCTTTCACCCATAGAAAACATTTGGCGCATCATAAAACGGAAGATACGACAAAAAAGACCTAAGACAGTTGAGCAACTAGAATCCTACATTAGACAAGAATGGGTTAACATTCCTATCCCTAAACTTGAGCAACTTGTCTCCTCAGTCCCCAGACGTTTACAGACTGTTGTAAAGAGAAAAGGGGATGTCTCACAGTGGGAAACATGGCCTTGCCCCAACTTTTTTGAGATGTGTTGTTGTCATGAAATTTAAAATGACCTAATTTTTCTCTTTAAATGATACATTTTCTCAGTTTAAACATTTGATATGTCATCTATGTTCTATTCTGAATAAAATATGGAATTTTGAAACTTCCACATCATTGCATTCCGTTTTTATTTACAATTTGTACTTTGTCCCAACTTTTTTGGAGTCGGGGTTGTATGTAGCTGTGTGTATGTGTGTTGAACTTTGTATGCGTGTCACTATTTGTGTGTGTGTGTGTGTGTGTGTGTGTGTAGGCCTCGACATTAACTTTTAAACCCACTTTGAGTACTACTTTTTTTTTTTAGGAAAACCATAGAATAGTTGTGAATTGCAACATAAAATGAAGCTCCCACGTTGAGTTGAAGTTTAGTTATTGATTTAAGTTTCTTATTAAGTTTGGTTATTTTTTACTTGTAATGGACAATAACAATTTTATCCAAAATAGTTTTTCCTGCCTTAGTCGATTTATTTCCATTTCATATGCGTGCAGCTGTTGTAGAGTTCATTGTGTTTGTGTAGAACTCTCGCTCTCTGACTGTAGGTTCATTACTCGATAATGTAGAAATCATAAAATAGAAATCTATCACAAAGTTTGTATGAGGAAAACAATAGGGTGCTAAGACTTTTGAACAGTACTGTGTTTGAGAATATTTATTTATCGGGGGGGTTTTTTTTGGTTATATCATCCACCTCTAGGTTTAAAAAAACCCGCGCTGCGTCATGACAGACAGGATAATGTTTGAGTTTAAAATTATCATTTAGTGTGTAGGTTGTAGGTGTTTTATACAGACCTGTATAAAATTGTTACAGACCTGGCAACCCGTAACTGAATCAGTGCAACTGAATCCTGTTGTGACGCAATGTGTTTTTTAAATTTTATTTATTTTTTTAAATAAACCTAGAGGTTGATGATATAACAAAAAAAAACAATATATAAATATTTTTCACAGGACTGTGTTCCCCTGATAACCGAAACAAAGAAACAAAGCTCCAGAAACAAAGCTCCAGAAACAAAGCTCCAACTCTCTCTGCTCTTAATCTGTTCTGTTCTTTCAGGATTTATCGTGCATGTCGCAATAAATCCTTGTTGAGTTTTTTTTTTTTTTTATGCCCGAGTTGTTTGAAACCAATCTGGGTTTTCTGTGTCGAATAAGGAAGCGACTTCACCTGTAAGAAAATTAAACACTTTCATGAAGGAGCTGACTCGAATGCGAGCAGAAAAAGAAAGAAAGAAAGAAAGAAGAAGAAACCTTTATTTGTCACATGCACATTTCAAGCACAGTGAAATTCATCCTCTGCATTTAACCCATCTGAAGCAGTGAACACACCCGCACACACACCCAGAGCAGTGGGCAGCGACCCTACAGCACCCGGGGAGCAGTCAGGGGTTCAGTACCTTGCTCAGGGGCACCTCAGCCCAAGGCCGCCCCACGTCAACCTAACTGCATGTCTTTGGACTCAAAAAATAAAATGAGATTCTTAAGCAAACTTTTCCATCCTCACTTCCGACTTTCTGTTTCTGTAAAATACATTTTAAATACAATCGTGAATTTCTCTGGAGTTTTCAGGCTGAGCTCCTCTCCTCGTATTCTTTAACCACTCATTTCCTCGTTCTTGAAGCATTTGCTTCTATTTGTTAACATTTTTCTTGATAGTGGGGAGACGGAGATGCCTTTTATCCATTTCTCTGTTTGAAGAAGCAAAAACAGCGCAAAAATGAACGATATTGAAGACAGATTAAGCTGCTGACATGAAAAACGGTGTCTGTCAGGCCCCAGCTGTAATTATCACTTGATGCGTGACGTCATGCACAAGGGGTCTATCAACAGTACGCGTACCACACTACAACCACAGGGGGATACAAAATAACTTGCAAAGCAGTAAATGAAACCGAGACCAAGAAAACAGCCAAGACGTAATGGCGGATGCGTAGTGAGGGACGCTTTTAGGAACTGAAATAAAAAAATCAAAAAGTCTAATTTTTGTGGTGCTAGTTCGTAATACATGCTCATTCCAACTTGCCCGGTCGGGCATGTCGGGGACATATCCCACTTACCTGAATGCATGTTTCACTTGTCCCGGGCAATCGGGCAGCCCTTAATGTCGAGCCCTGGTGTGTGTGCGCGTGTATTTATTTTTCTGTATTGTGTGTGAATGTGTGTACCTGTTTGTGTGTGTGTTTACTTCAATGTAGTGTGTGTGTGTGTGTATTTACTTCTCTGTATTGTATGTGAACGTGTGTACCTGTGTACGTGTGTGTGTGTGTGTGTGTGTGTTTACCTGAACGTGTTTATCTGTGTGTGTGTGTGTGTGTGTGTGTGTATGTTTACCTGAACGTGTTTATCTGTGTGTGTGTGTGTGTGTGTGTTTACCTGAACATGTTTATCTGTGTGTGTGTGTGTGTGTGTGTGTGTGTGTGTGTTTACCTGAACGTGTTTATCTGTGTGTGTGTGTTTACATGAACGTGTTTATCTGTGTGTGTGTGTGTGTGTGTGTGTGTATGTTTACCTGAACGTGTTTATCTGTGTGTGTGTGTGTGTGTGTGTGTGTATGTTTACCTGAACGTGTTTATCTGTGTGTGTGTGTGTGTTTACCTGAACGTGTTTATCTATCTGTGTGTGTGTGTGTGTGTGTGTGTGTGTGTGTGTTTACCTGAACGTGTTTATCTGTGCCTGTGTGTGTGTGTGTGTGTGTGTGTTTACCTGAACGTGTTTATCTGTGTGTGTGTGTGTGTGTGTGTTTGTTTACATGAACGTGTTTGTCTGTGTGTGTGTGTGTGTTTACCTGAACATGTTTATCTCTGTGTGTGTGTGTGTGTGTGTGTTTGTTTACATGAACGTGTTTGTCTGTGTGTATGTGTGTGTTTACCTGAACATGTTTATCTGTGTGTGTGTGTGTGTGTGTGTGTTTACCTGAACGTGTTTATCTGTGTGTGTGTGTGTGTGTGTGTGTGTGTGTGTTTACCTGAACGTGTTTATCTGTGTGTGTGTGTTTACATGAACGTGTTTATCTGTGTGTGTGTGTGTGTGTGTGTGTGTGTATGTTTACCTGAACGTGTTTATCTGTGTGTGTGTGTGTGTGTGTGTGTGTGTGTGTGTGTATGTTTACCTGAACGTGTTTATCTGTGTGTGTGTGTGTGTTTACCTGAACGTGTTTATCTATCTGTGTGTGTGTGTGTGTGTGTGTGTGTGTGTGTGTGTGTGTTTACCTGAACGTGTTTATCTGTGCCTGTGTGTGTGTGTGTGTGTGTGTTTACCTGAACGTGTTTATCTGTGTGTGTGTGTGTGTGTGTGTTTGTTTACATGAACGTGTTTGTCTGTGTGTGTGTGTGTGTTTACCTGAACATGTTTATCTCTGTGTGTGTGTGTGTGTGTGTGTTTGTTTACATGAACGTGTTTGTCTGTGTGTATGTGTGTGTTTACCTGAACATGTTTATCTGTGTGTGTGTGTGTGTGTGTGTGTGTGTGTTTACCTGAACGTGTTTATCTGTGTGTGTGTGTGTGTGTGTGTGTGTGTGTGTGTGTGTGTGTTTACCTGAACGTGTTTATCTGTGTGTGTGTGTGTGTGTGTGTGTTTACCTGAACGTGTTTATCTGTGTGTGTGTGTGTGTGTGTTTACCTGAACGTGTTTATCTGTGTGTGTGTGTGTGTGTTTACCTGAACGTGTTTATCTGTGTGTGTGTGTGTGTGTGTGTGTGTTTACCTGAACGTGTTTATCTGTATGTTTATCTGTGTGTGTGTCTGTGTGTGTGTGTGTGTATGTTTACGTGAACGTGTTTGTGTGTGTGTGTTTACCTGAACGTGTTTATCTGTGTGTGTGTGTGTGTTTACCTGAACGTGTTTATCTATCTGTGTGTGTGTGTGTGTGTGTGTGTGTGTTTACCTGAACGTGTTTATCTGTGCCTGTGTGTGTGTGTGTTTACCTGAACGTGTTTATCTGTGTGTGTGTGTGTGTGTGTGTGTGTGTGTGTGTGTGTTTACATGAACGTGTTTATCTGTGTGTATGTGTGTGTGTTTACCTGAACATGTTTATCTGTGTGTGTGTGTGTGTGTGTGTGTGTTTACCTGAACGTGTTTATCTGTGTGTGTGTGTGTGTGTGTGTGTGTGTGTGTGTGTTTACATGAACGTGTTTATCTGTGTGTGTGTGTGTGTGTGTATGTTTACCTGAACGTGTTTATCTGTGTGTGTGTGTGTGTTTACATGAACGTGTTTATCTGTGCCTGTGTGTGTGTGTGTGTGTGTGTGTGTGTGTGTGTGTGTGTATGTTTACCTGAACGTGTTTATCTGTGTGTGTGTGTGTGTGTGTGTTTACCTGAACGTGTTTATCTGTGTGTGTGTGTGTGTGTGTTTGTTTACATGAACGTGTTTGTCTGTGTGTGTGTGTGTGTTTACCTGAACATGTTTATCTCTGTGTGTGTGTGTGTGTGTGTGTGTGTGTTTGTTTACATGAACGTGTTTGTCTGTGTGTATGTGTGTGTTTACCTGAACATGTTTATCTGTGTGTGTGTGTGTGTGTGTGTGTTTACCTGAACGTGTTTATCTGTGTGTGTGTGTGTGTGTGTGTGTGTGTGTGTTTACCTGAACGTGTTTATCTGTGTGTGTGTGTGTGTGTGTGTGTGTTTACCTGAACGTGTTTATCTGTGTGTGTGTGTGTGTGTGTTTACCTGAACGTGTTTATCTGTGTGTGTGTGTGTGTTTACCTGAACGTGTTTATCTGTGTGTGTGTGTGTGTGTGTGTGTGTTTACCTGAACGTGTTTATCTGTATGTTTATCTGTGTGTGTGTCTGTGTGTGTGTGTGTGTATGTTTACCTGAACGTGTTTGTGTGTGTGTGTTTACCTGAACGTGTTTATCTGTGTGTGTGTGTGTGTTTACCTGAACGTGTTTATCTATCTGTGTGTGTGTGTGTGTGTGTGTGTGTGTGTGTGTGTTTACCTGAACGTGTTTATCTGTGCCTGTGTGTGTGTGTGTTTACCTGAACGTGTTTATCTGTGTGTGTGTGTGTGTGTGTGTGTGTGTGTTTACATGAACGTGTTTATCTGTGTGTATGTGTGTGTGTTTACCTGAACATGTTTATCTGTGTGTGTGTGTGTGTGTGTGTGTGTGTTTACCTGAACGTGTTTATCTGTGTGTGTGTGTGTGTGTGTGTGTGTGTGTTTACATGAACGTGTTTATCTGTGTGTGTATGTTTACCTGAACGTGTTTATCTGTGTGTGTGTGTGTGTGTGTGTGTGTGTGTGTATCCCCTCCTAGAACTGCCACCTTATTGTGGTGGAGGGGTTTGTGTGCTTGAATGATCCTAGGAGCTATGTTGTCGGGGGCATTATGCCCCTGTTAGGGTTTCCCAAGGCAGACAGGTCCTAGGTGACAGGCCAGACCAAGAGCAGTTCACCAAAAACCCCCTATGGAGAAAAAATCCAGGACCGTGACGTCGCCCGGTAGGACGCAGCCGGGGCCCCACCCTGGAGCCAGGCCCGGGGTTGGGGCTCGTATGCGAGCGCTTGGTGGCTGGGCCTTTGCCCATGGGGCCCGGCCGGGCTCAGCCCGAAGAGGTGACGTGGGCCCGACCTCCTGTGGGTTCACCACCCACAGAGGTAGCAGTAGGGGTTTGGTGCAGTGTGGATTGGGTGGCAGTCGAAGGCAGGGGCATTGACGACCTGATCCCCGGACACAGCGGCTGGCTGTTGGGACATGGAATGTCACTTCGCTGGGGGGGAAGGAGCCTGAGCTTGTGCGGGAGGTTGAGAGGTACCGGCTAGAGATAGTCGGGCTCACCTCCACGCACAGCTTAGGCTCTGGAACCCAGCTCCTCGAGAGGGGCTGGACTTTCCACTTCTCTGGAGTCGCCCGTGGTGAGCGGCGACGGGCTGGTGTGGGCTTGCTTATAGCTCCCCAGCTCAGCCGCCATGTGTTGGAGTTTACCCCAGTGAACGAGAGGGTCGCCTCTCTGCGCCTTCGGATTGGGGAGAGGGCTCTTGCTGTTGTTTGTGCCTACGGGCCAAATAGCAGTATAGAGTATCCGGCCTTCTTGGAGTCCCTGGGAGAGGTACTGAGGGGTGCTCAGACTGGGGACTCCATTGTGCTACTGGGGGACTTCAATGCTCACGTGGGCGACGACAGTGACACCTGGAGGGGCGTGGTTGGGAGGAACGGCCTCCCCGATCTGAACCCGAGAGGTGTTTTGTTACTGGACTTCTGTGCTAGTCACGGTTTGTCCATAACGAACACCATGTTCGAGCATAGGGGTGTCCATAAGTGCACGTGGCACCAGGACACCTTAGGTTGGAGGTCGATGATCGACTTTGTAGTCGTTTCATCTGATCTCCGGCCCTATGTCTTGGACACTCGGGTGAAGAGAGGGGCTGAGCTGTCAACTGATCACCACCTGGTGGTGAGTTGGATCCGCTGGCGGAGGAGGAAGCTGGACAGACCTGGCAGGCCCAAACGTATGGTGAGGGTCTGCTGGGAACGTCTGGCCGAGCACTCTGTTGGGGAGGTCTTTAACTCCCACCTCCGGGAGAGCTTTTCCCAGCTTCCGAGGGAGGCGGGGGACATTGAGTCTGAGTGGACCATGTTCTCTACCTCCATTGTGGATGCAGCTGTTCGGAGCTGTGGCCGCAAGGTCTCCAGTGCCTTTCGTGGCGGCAATCCCCGAACCCGGTGGTGGACACCGGATGTAAGGGATGCCGTCAAGCTGAAGAAGGAGTCCTATCGGGCCATGTTGACCTCCAGGACTCCTGAGGCAGCTGACGGGTATCGGCAGGCCAGGCGTGCTGCAGCTCGGGCAGTTGCGGAGGCAAAAACTTGGAACTGGGAGGAGTTCGGGGAGGCCATGGAGAAGGACTATCGGTCGGCCTCGAAGAAATTCTGGCAAACTGTCCGGCGCCTCAGGAGGGGGAAGCAGTACTCTGCCAATACTGTTTACAGTGCGGGTGTGGAGCTGTTGACCTCGACTGGGGACATTGTCGGGCGGTGGAAGGAATACTTTGAGGATCTCCTCAATCCCACCGTCATGTCTTCTACTGAGGAGACTGAGGCTGATGACTCAGAGGTGGACTCGTCCATTACCCAAGCCGAAGTCACTGAGGTGGTTTGCAAGCTCCTCGGTGGCAAGACACCGGGGGTGGATGAGATCCGCCCTGAGTATCTCAAGTCTCTGGATGTTGTGGGGCTGTCTTGGTTGACACGCCTCTGCAACATCGCGTGGCGGTCGGGGACAGTGCCTCTGGAGTGGCAGACTGGGGTGGTGGTCCCTCTTTTTAAGAAAGGGGACCGGAGAGTGTGCTCCAATTATAGGGGAATCACACTTCTCAGCCTCCCAGGGAAAGTTTACTCCAGGGTACTGGAGAGGAGAATTCGACCAATAGTCGAACCTCAGATCCAGGAGGAACAATGCGGTTTTCGTCCTGGTCGCGGAACACTGGACCAGCTCTATACCCTTCATAGGGTGCTCGAGGGTTCATGGGAGTTTGCCCAACCAGTCCACATGTGCTTTGTGGATCTGGAGAAGGCATTCGACCGTGTCCCCCGTGGTATTCTGTGGGAGGTGCTTCGGGAGTATGGGGTTCGGGGCTCTTTGCTAAGGGCTGTCCGGTCCCTGTACGAATAGAGCAGGAGTCTGGTTCGCATTGCCGGCAGTAAGTCAGACCTGTTCCCAGTGCATGTTGGACTCCGGCAGGGCTGCCCTTTGTCACCGGTTCTGTTCATAATTTTTATGGACAG
>NC_083584.1:61722389-61724889 GCF_027579695.1 Neoarius graeffei
GGACTCCATTGTGCTACTGGGGGACTTCAATGCTCACGTGGGCGACGACAGTGACACCTGGAGGGGCGTGGTTGGGAGGAACGGCCTCCCCGATCTGAACCCGAGAGGTGTTTTGTTACTGGACTTCTGTGCTAGTCACGGTTTGTCCATAACGAACACCATGTTCGAGCATAGGGGTGTCCATAAGTGCACGTGGCACCAGGACACCTTAGGTTGGAGGTCGATGATCGACTTTGTAGTCGTTTCATCTGATCTCCGGCCCTATGTCTTGGACACTCGGGTGAAGAGAGGGGCTGAGCTGTCAACTGATCACCACCTGGTGGTGAGTTGGATCCGCTGGCGGAGGAGGAAGCTGGACAGACCTGGCAGGCCCAAACGTATGGTGAGGGTCTGCTGGGAACGTCTGGCCGAGCACTCTGTTGGGGAGGTCTTTAACTCCCACCTCCGGGAGAGCTTTTCCCAGCTTCCGAGGGAGGCGGGGGACATTGAGTCTGAGTGGACCATGTTCTCTACCTCCATTGTGGATGCAGCTGTTCGGAGCTGTGGCCGCAAGGTCTCCAGTGCCTTTCGTGGCGGCAATCCCCGAACCCGGTGGTGGACACCGGATGTAAGGGATGCCGTCAAGCTGAAGAAGGAGTCCTATCGGGCCATGTTGACCTCCAGGACTCCTGAGGCAGCTGACGGGTATCGGCAGGCCAGGCGTGCTGCAGCTCGGGCAGTTGCGGAGGCAAAAACTTGGAACTGGGAGGAGTTCGGGGAGGCCATGGAGAAGGACTATCGGTCGGCCTCGAAGAAATTCTGGCAAACTGTCCGGCGCCTCAGGAGGGGGAAGCAGTACTCTGCCAATACTGTTTACAGTGCGGGTGTGGAGCTGTTGACCTCGACTGGGGACATTGTCGGGCGGTGGAAGGAATACTTTGAGGATCTCCTCAATCCCACCGTCATGTCTTCTACTGAGGAGACTGAGGCTGATGACTCAGAGGTGGACTCGTCCATTACCCAAGCCGAAGTCACTGAGGTGGTTTGCAAGCTCCTCGGTGGCAAGACACCGGGGGTGGATGAGATCCGCCCTGAGTATCTCAAGTCTCTGGATGTTGTGGGGCTGTCTTGGTTGACACGCCTCTGCAACATCGCGTGGCGGTCGGGGACAGTGCCTCTGGAGTGGCAGACTGGGGTGGTGGTCCCTCTTTTTAAGAAAGGGGACCGGAGAGTGTGCTCCAATTATAGGGGAATCACACTTCTCAGCCTCCCAGGGAAAGTTTACTCCAGGGTACTGGAGAGGAGAATTCGACCAATAGTCGAACCTCAGATCCAGGAGGAACAATGCGGTTTTCGTCCTGGTCGCGGAACACTGGACCAGCTCTATACCCTTCATAGGGTGCTCGAGGGTTCATGGGAGTTTGCCCAACCAGTCCACATGTGCTTTGTGGATCTGGAGAAGGCATTCGACCGTGTCCCCCGTGGTATTCTGTGGGAGGTGCTTCGGGAGTATGGGGTTCGGGGCTCTTTGCTAAGGGCTGTCCGGTCCCTGTACGAATAGAGCAGGAGTCTGGTTCGCATTGCCGGCAGTAAGTCAGACCTGTTCCCAGTGCATGTTGGACTCCGGCAGGGCTGCCCTTTGTCACCGGTTCTGTTCATAATTTTTATGGACAGAATTTCTAGGCGCAGCCAGGGGCCGGAAGGAATCCTGTTTGGGAACCACAGGATTTCATCTCTGCTTTTTGCAGATGATGTTGTCCTGTTGGCTTCTTCAAACTAGGACCTTCAGCATGCACTGGGGCGGTTTGCAGTCGAGTGTGAAGCGGCTGGGATGAGAATCAGCACCTCCAAGTCCGAGGCCATGGTTCTCGACCGGAAAAGGGTGGCTTGCCCTCTCCAGGTTGGTGGAGAAGTCCTGCCTCAAGTGGAGGAGTTTAAGTATCTCGGGATCTTGTTCACGAGTGAGGGAAGGATGGAGCGTGAGATCGATAGGCGGATCGGTGCAGCCTCCGCAGTGATGCGGTCGCTTTACCGGTCTGTCGTGGTGAAGAAGGAGCTGAGCCAAAAGGCGAAGCTCTCAATTTACCGGTCGATCTACGTTCCGACTCTCACCTATGGTCATGAGCTTTGGGTAATGACAGAAAGAACAAGATCGCGGATACAAGCGGCTGAAATGAGTTTCCTTCGCAGGGTGGCTGGACGCTCCCTTAGAGATAGGGTGAGAAGCACAGTCACTCGGGAGGAGCTCGGAGTAGAGCCGCTGCTCCTCCACATCGAGAGGAACCAGCTGAGGTGGCTCGGGCATCTTTTTCGGATGCCTCCTGGACGCCTCCCTGGGGAGGTGTTCCAGGCATGTCCCCCCGGGAGGAGGCCCCAGGGAAGACCCAGGACACGCTGGAGGGACTATGTCTCTCGGCTGGCCTGGGAACGCCTCGGTGTTCTTCCCGAGGAGCTGGCCGAGGTGTCTGGGGAAAGGGAAGTTTGGGCTTCCATGCTTAGACTGCTGCCTCCGTGACCCGGT